>NW_024532773.1:0-222100 GCF_016097555.1 Gigantopelta aegis
CGAAAGGTTCCGCCCACGCAGTCGAGGGATAACGCCTGGAACCTCTACCCCAAATTCTGAACCCAACGTACCACTTGTGGATTAGCCAACCCAGTTGACGTAGCCACATGCGAACGATCTAAAAGTTGATGACGCTGTACAGCCGCCCCAACAACAGAAGGGACGTCCACTGGCGTCGCACCCAAAACAACACCACCCGGCTCCGTGACCGAGACAATGTTGTGAGACTTCGCAATTTCGCTAAGTGGCTCGATCACAGAAAGACATGTTGGCCGAAATGGCGCCCTCGGACGCCACGACCAACCCTGCACCAGAAATCTGGTGAGACAAACGGTGAGACTTCATTCTAGAGCTAATCGACCCCTCCAAAGAAGGACCGATAACCCTGCCCCCATCAGCAAGATGGGAGTCGGAACTGAGAGACACAGTCGTTCCTGCACTCCCTCCGACTGACGCCCCCGTTACAACCATAACAGGCACCGCCTCCACCGACGGAGGCAAAAGCAAATCCCCAGGTGGAACGGAGCCCGACCTGGAAGAAACAGCCGAAGCAGGGAGCAACAGCGCCCCCCTCTGCGCCAAGCGGCGCTTCGGGTTTACTGGTATCACCATGAAGATGGCGAACAGACGAGGAGGCGCCCTTGCGCCTACCACTTGTCTGCGAGCTCTTTGAACTGGACACCGACTTGCCGACCGACGGCAAATCGGTATGTAGCACGACCCAGGAGGTTGCCACTGTGCTCCGCCCGTCCCGTTCACGTCTAATCATCCTCTTACGCTCGGCATCTTTTGACAGCTTCTTAGCCTTCCCCCACGTGGAGGGGGACCAATTTACACAGATATGACACTGGCGTTCAAAACAACAAGAACGACATGCCCGACATAACAAATGCTGATCAAACTGGGGCAGTGATTTAAGAAAAAAAACCTCGGCACACATAACCAAACGGTTGGAGCCCGAGGAAGCCGTGTCAGACATTAAACCTCCTGTGTAAATCACCCAAAAGACCTCGTATGACAGAGTAAAACAAAATTACAAATTAATAATTTGACAAAAATTTTACTACAGAGCTCGAACACGACTGCAATGGAGGACTGCAGAATCAAAAACGAGGATATACGGTCTACCCATGCGCGGGTGTAGGTTCTATATCTGGCAAGGGGAGATAATTCTGCAGTGGAGGTTATAACTCAGGGTCGTATAGCATTGTTGTTGTGCTAGTATGGTAAGTTGAATAAGACTATCACGAAACAACAGAATTCTTCTGATGTCTTCAGGTAATAATTCAGGTGAAGAATAATAATTATCCATATAAACATGGTGTCCCTTTTCTAGCAACCCACATCTGATCAACAAACCGAGAACTATTTTTGTAGTCGGAAATTCCCCGTTCACGTGTACAAAATGTGCTTGCTGAAACATGACTATAGTCGTGACACGCACTGGCGGGCCAGGAATAACAGCGCGACTATAGTCGCGACACACGCTGGAAGGGTTAAGTACTGAAGGTGACAGTATAGGGGATTCTTTTGGATGTTGTTTTTCCACCAGGTCAATTATATATATATGTATTTGTAGTTATTCTGGCCTGAAAATAACTAGCGATATTCATCACAGTGATGAAGACAGTTTATGTGCTTTTTTTCAATTTGTTATTTACAATATCAAGTTTCCACATTAGAAGTCTTTATATTAAAAATGTACATGATACCCACATTACTACTGATATGTTGCATGTATTTATTTGTACGTAGACAGGATTTTGAGGTCTTACAGGAAATATGTCTTAATTATAAAACTCTACTGTACTTCTAAAATCTGTTATTACAAAATGGATAATGATATATCTGTATTATCTATGAACTGCAGAGGTTTAAATGATAGATTGAAAAGAAAGGAGATTTTTCAATATTAACAAAATAAAAAGGCCTCTATATATTGTCTCCAAGATGTACATTTTACAAAAGACCAAGAACAAATTATCAAACAACAATGGTGTTATAGTGAATGTTATTTTAGTTCATACAAATCTAATACTCGAGGAGTAGCAATATTATTTAATAATAATTTTGAATTTAAAGTAATAAATAAATTTAATGACAATCTTGGAAATTTGCTAGTATTAAATATAGATTAATAATATTAATTAGTAGTTATGGTCCGAATGTGGATACTCCTGAATTTTTTGATAGAATAGAAACTTCTGATAACAAATATATAATTGTTTGTGGTGATTGGAATCTAGTTCAAGACCCCATCCTCACTTACTTAATTATAAAGCATTGAATAACCCAAATGCTGAAACAAAGGTCATGGATTTTAACCTTCTGAGTACTGCAGGCAAGATATCTCGCTCGACGTCACGTCAGTCGGGCGACACTGGAATACCGTTCTTTTTTCGGATGAATCCAGATTTTCTTTACAACGTGGTGATGGCAGGGTGCGTCTACCGTAGGAGAAATGAACGCTATGCTGACTGTTGTGTTCTTGAACGAGATCGTTTCGGGGGTGGGGGTTGTGTCATGGTCTGGGCAGCCATTGCCCATGGTTATCGTTCACCACTAGTCGTCAATGACATTCTCGCTCATCACGTCATTCCTCTGTTCCATAACAACGCCAACATCTCGATTTTTCAGCATGATAATGCCACCTCTCATACAGCTAGAGACACTGTAAATTTTCTTAGGACAAATAACATTGATTTCATTGATGACTGGCCCGCTAAAAGTCCTGATCTCAACCCCATCGAGCATGTCTGGGATAGTCTGGACAGACGGTTGAGGCGTCGTCACAACCCACCCGCTAACGTCAACGAACTTCGTCAAGCGCTCATTCAGGAATGGAACAATATTCCACAGGCAGAAATCAACACTTTAGTCAATTCTATGTGCCTGCGATGCACTGCAGTGGTCAATTCAAGAGGTGATCATACCCGTTATTAAGTGGGTGGGGTTTTTTTTAATCCCTCCCACACTTGGTCAAAATTTCTCCCAGTTTCTGTTAAGCTATGGCCATGATTTTTGCACCAAACGATGCATCATGGAACACTCTTTAAACGCATATATAACAATTATTCCCCCGGTTTGTTTTCATCAAGTTATGTTTAATAAAAAAACACGATTATTCCTGCTAACTGGGGGCAGCCATTTTGTTTCGTTTTTGTGACAACCGGTGGTATAGCTTGGGGTGAAGTGACATCAGCTCCGTCCATCTCCTCTATTATATGCACAGTATAAACAAACACTCTAATTTACGATAAGGCACTTCACTTTCATCAACCTGACTTGTAAAACAACATAAATGACTTGATAGTATAATAAACTATTTAACTAAATGTATTTCAGTTTGCATCAATAGAACGAAATGGAGTTATAATATTTTTCTTTTTTAAAAAATCCAAAGAAAAAATGCATATTATTAGGCCTATTGGTAGGGTATGTTCGAGCAAAAAAAAATGACCACTCACGATAACCAAGTGATTTTTTTTTTCTTAGGGACGACGTAATTGGTAAGTTTTGTGATTTTAGATGGGAAAGTCTACTTAATCAAGGGTTTTACAGAATTACTTACAGTAATAAAGCAGGGTGGCTGATAATGCCCATTACTATTGGAGGGGTATCTGTGCGGTTACCACACAATACCCTGTGATCTTAATAAAAGAGGCACGTCTTTTTAGTGTGTCTAGACACACTGTCTGGGGACCGTCTAAATATTCACCTGCCAATCAGGAACCACAGGTACAGGCCACGGAAAGAAAAGACCAATTAACTAAGAAAACACTCCGATTATTATTTCAGTACATGGATTAATTTATGTACAAAACATAATACAGTTATGGTGGTTTATTTTGTATTGAGGGAATAATATATAATTGTTGCTGGCTTACTGGGATGACTATTATTACAAAACATTGCGATGCATTCGCAAAAATCAGGTATGTTTTGTTTCTTTAGTTCGAAGACTAATTCCTGACGTGACACGTTAGGTATTATGTAACCACCAGCTTGCCAGAGGGCGTATTCACTGGGATGATACAAAATGGCTGTGCCCGTTATATATAATATCCGTCACATTTAACCGTTTTATTAATTAACTATACGATTATACATCGTTGAATATGCATACCAGGCCAAATGCCTTAATTGTCCCCTCCTTTAAAGGTAGGGTCAACTCAAACAAGAGCCTTATGTGTTGGAAAGATGCATACCTGGACCACCAACACATACTGACACTTTAACAAATGAAAAACGCGTAATTTTAGAGGTAATTACTAAAAAAAACATGATTATTTCTGCTAACTGGGGGCAGCAATTTTGTTTTGTTTTTGTGACATCTGGTGGTATAGCTTGGGGCCAAGTGACATCAGCTCCGTCCATCTCCTCTATGCACAGTGTAAACAAACGCTCGCTTTTTTTTAAATCCAAAGAAAAAATGCATATTATTAGGCCTATTGGTATACTACATTCGAGCAAAAACGACCACTCACGATACCCAAGTGATACTTTTCTTTTCTTTGGGACGACGTAATTGGTCAGTATTGTGATTTTAGATGGGAAAGTCTACTTAATCAAGGGTTTTACAGAATTACTCACAGTAATAAAGCAGGGTGGCTGATAATGCCCATTACGATTTGAGGGTATCCGTGCGGTTACCTCACAATACCCTGTGATCTTAATAAAAGAGGCACATCTTTTTAGTGTGTCTAGACACACTGTCTGGGGACCGTCTAAATATTCACCTGCCAATCAGGAACCACAGGTACAGGCCACAGAAAGAAAAGACCAATTAACTAAGAAAACACTCCGATTATTATTTCAGTACATGGATTAATTTATGTACAAAACATAATACAGTTATGGTGGTTTATTTTGTATTGAGGGAATAATATATAATTGTTGCTGGCTTACTGGGATGACTATTATTACAAAACATTGCGATGCATTCGCAAAAATCAGGTATGTTTTGTTTCTTTAGTTCGAAGACTAATTCCTGACATGACACGTTAGGTATTATGTAACCACCAGCTTGCCAGAGGGCGTATTCACTGGGATGATACAAAATGGCTGTGCCCGTTATATATAATATCCGTCACATTTAACCGTTTTATTAATTAACTATACGATTATACATCGTTGAATATGCATACCAGGCCAAATGCCTTAATTGTCCCCTCCTTTAAAGGTAGGGTCAACTCAAACAAGAGCCTTATGTGCTGGAAAGATGCATACCTGGACCACCAACACATACTGACACTTTAACAAATGAAAAACGCGTAATTTTAGAGGTAACTACTAAAAAAACATGATTATTTCTGATAACTGGGGGCAGCAATTTTGTTTTGTTTTTGTGACATCTGGTGGTATAGCTTGGGGCCAAGTGACATCAGCTCCGTCCATCTCCTCTATGCACAGTGTAAACAAACGCTCGCTTTTTTTTAAATCCAAAGAAAAAATGCATATTATTAGGCCTATTGGTATGCTACATTCGAGCAAAAACGACCACTCACGATACCCAAGTGATACTTTTCTTTTCTTTGGGACGACGTAATTGGTCAGTATTGTGATTTTAGATGGGAAAGTCTACTTAATCAAGGGTTTTACAGAATTACTCACAGTAATAAAGCAGGGTGGCTGATAATGCCCATTACGATTTGAGGGTATCCGTGCGGTTACCTCACAATACCCTGTGATCTTAATAAAAGAGGCACATCTTTTTAGTGTGTCTAGACACAGTGTCTGGGGACCGTCTAAATATTCACCTGCCAATCAGGAACCACAGGTACAGGCCACGGAAAGAAAAGACTAATTAACCAAGAAAGCACTCCGATTATTATTTCAGTACATGGATTAATTTATGTATACAAAACATAATAGTTATTTCAACACTTTGACAATGGTGGTTTATTTTGTATTAAAAATATAATTGTTGCCAGTGGCTTAGTGGGATGGCTATTATTACAGAATTAACATTGCGATGCATTCGCAAAAATCAGGTATGTTTTGTTTCTTCAGTTCGAAGACACGTCAGGCATTACGTAACCACCAGCTCACCAGAGGGCGTATTCACTGGGATGATACAAAATGGCTGTGCCCGTTATATATAATAGCCATCACATTTAACCGTTTTATTAATTAACTATACGATTATACTTGTTGATATTAAGCAATAGTGTGCATTATATATCGTTGAATATGCATACCAGGTCAAATGCCTTAACTTTCCCCTCCTTTAATAGGATATTAAAAACTAAGGTATAACAGTTGGAAATGTAGAAATTTTACACAACAGTAATTTTAGATGGAACAGAAAAAAGCCTCTATGCAGTACTAAATACATTAGTTTTATGCAAGATTACGGGCCTTAAAGTTAATGTAGACAAAACAAAACTAATATGAATAGGTTCTAAAAAAGGAGTAGATATAAATTATGTAACAAATGGAATTTTGATTGGACACAAACTTTTATTGATTAGGTATAAAATTTTATATCAATTTAGAAAATATGGTACAGATTAATTATAAAAGTAAAATAAATTCCATAAAAAACCTATTAAAAATTTGGGCTAGTAGAACTTTAAAGGAGCTCAATCATGGATTTAGTAGGCCTTGTTTCTCTAAATATGCATTATAAATGGAAATTACATTCATTTGGAATACCACGCTTCATTTTTAAAATTTGGAAGTCTTCTTGTAAAAAGTCATAAAAATACGGAAAAACAGACTCGTAGTGATGAGGCTATATATACGACAATCGTATAATGTATTTGTGGATTTTATATAAACGATCGCCATGTATAGAGACTTGGCAAATGAGGGCCGGCTATATACATGGCAAATAATAAAAAATATATTATTTCATGACGAAAATAACCGCGAATACGCTGAAATAAAATAATAAACAGTCGGAACAAGAACTCACCATTTATTATTATTATTATTATTATTATTATTATTAGGCGCGTGTGCAAATTATTTTGACTGGTTTGCAAAGTGGTATTTCGGTTTTAATGTATAGCTTAAAAAACCAGTGTACTTGCATGTTTTGTCGTCCAAAGGTTGGCTAATTATTACTTAACCCAGATGAATCCAGTTCTATGTGCAGGGACAAGTTCAGCCTGCCGTTTGTGCGTGTGTGCATGCACGTTAATCTTGCATTTTTATACCCAAAACTCCTCCAGATAGTATAATAGTAGTAGTAGTAGTAGTAATAGTAATATTAATTGTGTATTATTATTAGCAGTAGTAGTAGTATTATTACATGTATTATAATGCTGGTAAAATCACGTCGCGATAGGGTGGTTGTGGGCGGTTGTTACAGAAACGTTACATAAATTTAGAGGGGGACCCAGGAGTGGTCTAAGCTTTACTTAAAAAATGTATTTTGAGTTTTATTGGCTCTTGCAATTTTGAGCATTTGAAATGTGACTAAATACAGCAAAATAACCTTTTAGTCGTATTTATTTACTGTAAACTTAACTCTTTTTTTACCAAATTTACGTAAGCAGCCTCAAAATTGCAATCAGTGAAAAATTATTAAGTTCAAGCCCTGTTGTTAGTTTGTGTACTGTTCGTAGTTAGTTTCTCTTTCAGTTAATCTACCTCAGCCGCTGATAATTTGTAATTGTTATTTTTATTTATTTATTTATCATCATCATCATTATTTATTTATTTATTATAATTAATTTTTTGTTAGTACTGTATGACGCTATTCATATATCTATGGAAAACATACACAAAAGGGTCTGCTAAATTCATATACTTCCCCACCCCATCCCCTGTTCAGAAAATGCACTGTTCATACAGTACTTAGTATGTATTCCTCCTGTTCCAGATGGTTCGGTAATATGGATCAATGAATGAATGAATGAATGTTTAACGACACCCCAGCACGAAAAATACATCGGCTATTGGGTGTCAAACTATAGTAATGCAAACAAATAAGGTGATGATCAACCTCAATATAAAAAGTCAAGATTTAAATAAAAACAGTGTAAAGAACTGTGCAAAAATACAAATATTACAGATAGATACCGACTTTTACTCGAATTTCAATTTGTGCTGTATTGGCCATTCTCAAAGAGAATGTTACACCCCTGCACCACGGTGAGGTTACAGCACGCGCAGGGGTGGATCAATCAAATACATGTACTTCTTTACCGCCTACATACATTTTTGCTGTGAATATAGCCAGCCCTCGTTAGTGGAGGCAATAGACACGGCCTTCGTATATATAGTCACATCGTATACAAACACAATCTATAGTTCAGAGTATTCTTTAAAAATGTAACAATTCCTATCCCAAGTCAGCTGTTATGGCATATTTTGTATAGTAATGAATCTGACATGGTGGAAAATGACGGTGCTTGTGATCCAGATGTTTAGAGTTTTCCGTGTACGACTAACGATAAATTTACCTACAGATGCAAAGGCCTAACTAGTCGGGATTGTCGACGTTTAACATGCTTCTGTTACTAAAATAAATTAATGTATAAGCGTAATACATGTTTTTATTAATTTTTAATAACTTATTTTCATTGGGTTTTTTTTCTTCTATTTACCCTACGTCACTGAGTACGGTCAAGCGTTCTCGTTACGTGAGCTTGGTAAATCGTTTTGGCACTGCGGTTATTCGGGGAATGCCCATCACGTGACTCAAAATAATACGTCACACCTCTCCTCTCCAAATAGCCATTATTATTCTCAGAATTATGGACCGTACCCATAATTCAATTATTTTTATAAAATATCAGTAATAAGTGTGATATGGTGGTTATGTAGATGGTTCAATAAAGTACTTTTAGGTACAAATCAAATGTATATATTGTCATATAATACTTTGTTGGGTCAATAATTAGGTCAACCATCCGTGACAGAGCACGTTTAACACCATTAGGTAGAAATATAATACTAAAGAGCTTGATTTTACCTAAATTAAATGATTTATTTTCTGCTATTCCAAACCCACATAATGTAGATATTGGAATTCTTCAGCGACAGCTTTCTTTTTATATGGAATGGAAAACCTGACAGAGTTAAATGTATTCAAATGTCAAAAAATTTAAAAGATGGTGGCATTAAAGTCCCTATAATTAAATATTTTATAAAAGCCCAAAACAAAACCTGGATTAAAAGATTAGTTAAAACTGAATCAAAATGGAATGAATTAATTATTCAAAAGTATAAATTTTTAACCAATATAATGGATTTTGACTCTGAAAGAATAGATCGATATTCTCAGTATATTTATAATTGTTTTTGGTGAGATACATTAATAGCATGGAGTTTATATCTTAAAAAATGCAAATCTAAGATGTAGCAAAGTTTCCCGTGTGAGCATCAACAACTGTTGCAACAGTCATAACTATTAGCAAAGTCATCTGTTTTGGAAGCTAAAACATTTAATGGATTAGATAACAGCCTTGCTTGTTATTCTTATTTATAAAGATGCTTATAAATAATTTAAGGAAAATTACAAATTGGTGTTCTCAACAACCAACGCTAACACATAAAACTTTTGGAACATGAATATACATATATATATATATATATATATATATACAGGCCTCACGCGAGGACAAAACCATAGAGCGAAGTCACTTCTCTTTCAAAGTTTTGAGAGGGCGAAGTTTTTAACAGGAAGGAGACTTGAATTTTTAATGTAAAATAATAAAATACGCAAAAAAGTATACCGTCAAACATGTCTAAAGTGGCCACACAAATTAGTAGTCAAAAAATGACCGCTAAGACAAATGGCCGCTGAATACAGGTGCAACTTTACAGTCTGTAATTTTTGTTTGTTTTACCGTCTGTACTGCTAACTGATGCATGTATGCTCTATAGGTTTCTAAAAATCACCATTGCATATATATGTCGCATTTTTTTTCAGAAATAATAAAATGTAACTGAAAACCACTAATTTAACCATTTGGAATTCATTCTAAAACAAGTTTGTCGTCTCTTTTCATTTAATTACTACTCGATGAAGAGTATTAATCTACCAATGTTAAGCTTAGATTACCCAGAGGCAATTGGTTGTATTCCACAGTCCCAATTTCTTAATTGATGCACAGTATCCGTAAAGGTATGAAATCACTTATTTTATACACCTTGTCGTTGTTATTGAAACTAAAAATATATATGTATAGACTTTAAACTGGCTTGCCCCAGGCGAGTAGAAATCCCTGGGGGTGAGTACAATTTAAATGGCGCTAGTCCCCAGGGCGAATAATACTGAGCAGTTGTGACCCAGATTCATGATGTGGACAGTCAAACTATTTTGCCAATAAAACCTGTTAAACATGTAACAGGAGGTGTAATTATTTAATCTTGAAAAATAATATATAATTGTGTTAATCTAATATCTTGCACCATCTTGTTAGATCAACACATGTTCGTAAACGAGATAGTCTCAACTCAATCAATCGTTTATTTACAAAATAAAATCATTCTTTTATATATTAGTTAAACAAAAATAAACATGTGTTTTAACATTTTAGTGCCCCTTTCAAAACTACATTAAAACAAAAAATTAAAGAGTGGTTATTCTATACGATAAATAAAAAATAAACCCCAAATATTTAACCCACTAACCCAACTCCGAAGAGATGGGGGAAGCAATGAGTGAAGTTTACTCACCCTCTGCCAACTCGAAACTAAACCCTTTAAGCTAAACTTAATATACTCCTTAATACAAGAACACAATTAATAGTGGTGTCTAGACTATAAATAATTTAAAACCAATAATTAAAAACTAATAATTCAAGACCAAACCCAACCTAATTACTTTCCCCACTAATAACTACCATTTATAAACTTAACATTACTCCAGTTAGTTAATTACTCTAACCAGCTTTAATTACCTAACAATAACATAATAACAACATAATGACATGAGACTTATAAAAATAGAGTTATTTCACTTACATCACTTATATAATTCAACTCCATTTCCGCTACAAACATACAAACTGTAGATGTATTTCATCAAAATAAATTGCCATGTCAGATTGACAAAGTCAAAAAGTATTGCAGTTTCGTTCGGTCTTAATAAATCCAGATTTTTACTGCAAACACAATCGGAACTTTCTGTTTTTTGTTTCCGAATTCCGAAAAGTGCCGTAATATTTCGATTAGGCCTATAGATAAGGCATGTTCGGAAGGGAAAATGTTTTTTTATTTGTGTGTGTGTGTTGGTGCTTTGTGTTTGTTTCATGAGTAATAAATAAGCGCATTATAATAAATCATGTTGGCATCGACTGATTTTAACTAGCTGCTTCCAAACGTCTCCAGTGGACATCCGATTGTATTAGGACAGAATAAAATAATTCAGTAACAGTAAAGATAATTCCCGAGTTGTATGACTTAAATTAATTTAATATAATTGCTATTATTTTTTGTAAACACCTTGCTGCCGCCTTTGGGGGGGGGGGTGTAATTTAAAAAAACCCAAAAAAAAACCATTTACCATTTAAAAAGTATTGTTAGCCAGAAACTTACAAAAACTAACCTCAAATGACAATACATTTGAAACTTCACTTTTATTCATTTTATTATGGATGTCCATTATATTTGCACCATTAAAGATAAAGTACAGCAACATAGTAATGTATGTTCAATCCTGGAACAACTTGCTTGATTCCATATAGGTTTCGTCTTCTCAAACTGCTTCAATAATGTGTGTGTGTGTGGGGGGGGGGGGGGGCTAGTGATTTTTATTGGGGACTAGTAACTTTCCACAGCTACTAGTCCCCCGGGCCAGTGAAAATATTTCAGGCCTGGCACCGTCGTCTCATTGAGGCCACTAAACGCTGGAGAACATTCCTGGGAATGCCTGTTTTGCAGATGCGTGGTAGGATCCATGTGTCTTGGTGAGGGGTTGTCATGGGTGGTCGGCCACTACAGGGACGGTCCCCAATGTGGTTGTTTTGTTGATATCATTGCCATAAGTGCCATATGGTGTTTCTGTGGACGTTCAATTGACATGCGACGTCACGCTGTGAGGTCCCAGATTCAAGCATCCCTATGACTCGCCATCTGTCATTTTCACTGAGGCGTGGCATGGCAAAATTGTATCAAACAGTTCACTAATTGTGTTTTTCTGACTTCTGGACTTCTGAAGGTTGCACAGAGTGGCAATGATTTGCGACTGAATGTCTGTCCTTTTATGGTGAATACTGGACAGGATTTCTCCCGAATATTCCATGTTTCTTGCACAAAGCATGCAATCGCTGTAACAACTGCTTGGTTGCATTTTTTTCAAGCTGTTTCATGCACATTTTCTCTGGTTTACATCCATAAACCCATTCACAAATTTATTACTCCAAACAATCCATGTCACAATAACTTTTGCCTTTGAGTACTCAGTAATTTCAATTCAATGTATTGTACAAAACACTCAAAAGGAGCAGGTATGGCAGCTTGATCTAGCCCATTTAGACTAACTGATTACTAATGACATCGCTGATTGCATGACCAATCACTTGAACTCTACCTGCTCAAGTTATCATAATAACAACAAAAAAGGTTGAAACCATTTATAACTTTCAAGACCTTAATAATTATTAGATACATTGCATTGAATAGTCCACAATAAATACATTTATAGATTATTTCAGTAGATTTTATGTTATTTTAAAGCAGTGTTTAATTCACAAAGGCCTCTTGCAATTTTGTTGGGACTCTTTGACACTCGGCCTGACAGCTTGGCCTCTGTATACACAGGTGTTATTGCAACAATACTTCCATCGAGACAGGACAATGATTGTATCCAGTTGCAAAATCTGAGTCCTTTGTTTTAATTGGAGTGTAATGCCTTGACAGTTTTTCACTAAGAATGGTGTAGGGGTACCAATTTTCCCGCAATCACAGAATTGCGGACAGAATTGCGGAACTGCAAATCTTAAATGGAATTTACAATTTTCCGAGTTATCAAATAAAATGCCAACTTTTATGGTCAAATAATACATTTATTTATTTATTTATTAATATAGATACATTGATTTTCTGCTTAATTGATCATTTGAACCATTAAGGCACAACAAAGTATGTTACTCTACGACAAAATGTAAACACACTTTTCTGAACATTATTGTTGGCCGCCATTTTGTTGGCTGCCGATGCAAGAGTTCATGCAAACACTTTATATAAATTAATCAATTACACTTCAACACTTCATCTTTTCACCAAACATTGAAAACGGTAGTACCAAATTCTTAAAGGTACATATGACGTTTTTTTTAAGCTATGTATATACTGGAGTAGATAAAGTACAGTTCCTTTAGGATAAGGGGAACTGGCCCAAACTTTATCTACATTCTTTCCTCTTTTTACATATACATTTTCTTACATTACAAATTCCACTCTCGTTAATTACAAATTCCACTCAACTTTTTTTTTTTTTACTTGCAAATGGTGGGCCTATATGCAGTAGAATACATCACTACTTATTACACCAAAATCATGTCTGGGATTTAGTTTTTATGCAACATCTATATACCGTATATTGCCGTGTATTAGCCGACTCCTTGGATAAGCCGACCTCTTAGTTTGACCCTAAATATCTAGTACAAAATCATCGGCCTTGTGTATAAGCCGAAGTAATCTTTTGTCCAGTTGTATGTTGTATCGATTTCAATAATACTGTCAACAAATAGACTTTTTTTGGTTCATTATATTTGTTTTCCCTTTAATTATTACAAAAACAGTAACTGTGATCGCAATCAATGCGGCAATGCCAACATCTACCAAGCCGTGAAAAATAATTAGAACTGATAAAGCATAACAAAAAAATAAATAATTCAAGCTGTAACAACATATCACTGCACACAAGTAATTAATTTATTCACTGGATAGCAAAAAGTAAAATCATTGAGGTATGTTTAATCCCCCACCACACACACAGAAACAAAAGATCATGCGGTCCGTGACTGCAGCTGTTCACTGAATATGGTATGGTCATGTGACAATTTTGGGAGTAATTATCATCCTGAAATTCATGATATGTTTTTTCAGTCGGTAATGTTAATAATGTGCTTAATTTATTTATGGCATTACTTTACAGTTTAATGCACCCTCCCAACAAAACAATAATATTAGAAATATAATACTTGTTTGAAGGAAAAACCCACCTTTTTTTGTATCTTAAATTTGCTATATGAAAGACTGGTCCCAGCACAGGTCAAACAAAGATGGCGGACAGTTGAAAAGAATACGTTTTTACCATTGAAATGACAATAAAACAAGTAATTTTTTATTATTATTCATCAAACTTATAATGCATTCAAGAATAAAAGACTGCATAATACTGCATGATGGGGTGTTTTATTTATACTGTGCACAAATTATTGTTACATAATCTGTGAAAGGCTAAGGGTCTGATCAAAATTTATAAGTCGCGGTCGGGAGTATTTTCGATCGGAATTTTATGTTCCAATTTGTTGCCTCCGTGTATAAGCCGACTCTCTTCTTTTGGAAAGTGTTTCTAGACTTCAAAAGTTGGCTAATACACGGCAATATACGGTATATATAAATTCATTATTTAATTGCAATTTATGAGCAACAATACCTCTTCTTTTCTTTTTTATCACAGAACTTTTATCAGCATTTTACAAAACAAATATGGACCAACATTTTAATATTAAAACTATTTGACCAAATTAATACATCAAAGTTTATTTTTATAAATAATTCATTCATTTGCCTATATTTTAACCTAAAAGGTTCTCTTATGTATACTCGAACCCATTAACTGATCTGCTGGTAGGGTCATGGATTTTTTTATTTTATTAAAGTGACCACAAATAAAATTCATTCTTCCAGTGTTATTATTGTAATTGTGTTTTTAAATTCCTGACATTCGTGATATGTGTTTTGATATCTCCCCCTCCCCCCCTTTGTTAAACATGTGCATGTGAATTATAGTTATTATTAATTAATTTGAATACATATTTTATAATCAATAAAAAAGAAATTAAGACCATTCCCCTCCCTAAATTCTAAGTTCTTAATGTATATTTCACAAAATTATTTATATTTTGATCAATGTGCTGAGAATGTATTAAAATTACCTGGTAATCACCTCAGTTTGAGATCTGTTTGGTTCCATTTTGATTTTAATTGATATTTATATGTCTGTCTTTTCGGAATACCTGAATTTGGCAGTAGTCTTTGGATCCTGATGAAAGATGACTGAACCAATGAAAATTTGTCTTTACCCTTTATATAGAATAGCTGTCGTATTTGTACAATTATATTAAATAAATATTAAATACCACTGAAAATGCATACAGTCCAAACGTTTTATCTGATTATTTTTGAAGATATAAACAGAATTTTAGTTTAGTAAACGAAAAACACATGATATAAGTGGAATTGGCAATTTTCATAAGTGGAAAATCAACACCCCTAATGGTGTTATTGTCAGCGACTGTTTAATCTCGTGTAGCATACAACATGCATTTTTTTAAACATATTTTTTTATGACTTTTTAATGTAAACTGAAGCAAATGGACCAAATTAGAAGAAAAACACATAAAATGTAATATTTCATCATAAATCTTGTTCAGCATAGATGTAAACATGACACGTCAGTGGATATTCCAGACACCAATTTTACAAATTTGCAAAAAAACGTTCCCTCCTCACCAAAGCAAGATATAATACTTTAACAAAAAAATAAAATTAGCACAATTTTCTTTGTTATCTTAGAAAATTTGTTTCTAATTTTCATTATTATTCATACTTACCTAGTACTAGCACAACTATGCTATACAACCTGAGTCATCTCCTCCACTGCAGAATTGTCTTCCCTTGCCGGATGTATATCCATATCCGCGCATGGGCAGACCATCGTCTTCGATTCAAAGTCCGTAATGACCGAATCCAGGGAAGACATCCTAGGGGCGGGTGGGAGGTTACCGTTGTTGTGCTAGTACTAGGTAAGTATGAATAATAATGAAAATTAGAAACAAATTTTCTAATAGTCTTATTCAACTAACTGTACTATAGCACAAGAACTATGCTATAACGGACGTGATTTAACACCGTTAGAGCACGTGAATTCAACATTAATGGGAGGAGGTAAGAAAACATGAGGACTTACCCATTCGACCAACGTGAATCGTCTCAAGTAATGACAAGGTGTAAGACAACCAAGACATACGAGGTATAAAAGTCTAAGTGACTATTAAATATCAATACCCGAATTGATAAACATCTTCCACCCCCCGCGTGAGGCAAAACCATCTCACAAGTAAAAGGAAAACACTAGACTGCCCCAGATAGCAACCACACCCTTTCCCGAAAAAGGTGGCTCAACTATCTCCCGACACGACCTGTATGAGCTGCCTACCGGAATAGAGGTCTCCTTCGTCTCGTGGCTCGTCGTACAGAAACAACCTGCTGACCAGCAATCACCGACTGGATACGTCTAGTACCATCGGGACCAACTGCCATGTCCCGAAAATAGAAGCGGTCGAACGTATGTCGACCCTTCCACACTCCTGCATTCATCACCTTGATAATATCCAAGGAATCGTTAAAATTCAGGGAAGCCGAGATCGCTCGAATCTCATGAGGCCGAACTGAGAAGTTCCGCAGAACATGCTCTCCTGCCGTCTCATACGCCAGCTTGATGGTTGCAGCAATCCATCGAGACAATGCATTCTTAGTAATATCTCCCGGCTGTTTAGTGTAAGAAATAAACAGCCTCTTCTTCCCACCACGAAGAAGTGTAGTACGATGCAGATAATACTTTAATGCTCTGACTGGACAAAGGAGACGGTCAGAATTATCAGAAGGCAACATACGAGACAAACTTTGAATGATTGCCGGAGGAAACTCCTCTCCTGGCATCTGGTTCTTAGCCACAAAGATGGGATCAGTCCGCAACGTAACCGACCCATCAGAGTTATAATCGACCAAATCATGCAATAAAGCATGAATCTCACTAATACAGTGACAAACCGCAAGAGAAACCAGGAAAAGTGTCTTCCAAGTCAAAAGTCGAAGAGTGGCAAACCGCAATGGCTCATAAGGCGGACCCTTGAGTGCATGAAGAACCAGAAAGACGTCCCATTTTGGCAAAATGGAAGGCCTCTCAACCGTGGATTGCAAAGATTTGAGTAAATCATGCAATACGAGATTCGTGGAAAAGTCTGTCCGACCACACTGCCTGAGAGTAGTGAAGATGGAAGAACGATGACTTTTGACTGTCTGAACTTTAAGCTTCCTTTCCTGGACCAAGGCCAGAAAGTATTCAGCTAAGTCATTGACAGTAGGTGATAAGGGATCGAAATCCCGTCCACCTGCCCAACGAACCCAAGCGCTCCAGTGGCATTGGTAAACTCGCTCAGTTGACCGGCGCTTCGAAGAGGAGACGAGTTCAGCAATTCGTTCCGAAAAGCCTCTGCCTCGCAGGGAAAACTCGACAACCTCCACGCGTGAAGCCGGAAGACCTCTGGCTGAGCAGATTCGGAAGGGGTGACAAGCGCACCGGCTCCTGCACTAACAGTGACAGAAGCTGAGGAAACCATGGTTGGGCTGCCCAACCCGGCGCCACGAGCGCCACGAGCGTCACGGTTGCATTCCGACCTTGGCCAGAACCTTGCTGAGTAGGACTGGGGGAGTTAAAGGCATACAGATCCAACCCCGTCCAGTCCATGCTCAACGCATCGTACTCCAGAGTCAGAGTATCGGGAACCGGTGACACAAACACCGGTAACTGGTGGTTCAGCCTGGTCGCGAACATATCCACTTGTGGACTCCCCCACAAACGCAGAATCCTGCCCCGCAACCACCTTGTGTAACATCCACTCTGTTTGGACAGGTGAACGACGACTCAAGGCGTCCGCCAAGACATTGACTGAAGAGGGAATGTGTTTTGCCGTCAACACAATCCCCCACTGATCGCACAATTCCTGGATCTCCAAGGCCCTGCGACTCAGTGATTCGGACTTGGTGCCACCCCAACGATTGAGGTATGCGATGACTGCCGTGTTGTCGCACCTCAACAAAATTCGACAATGTCGAATAATGCTCCGAAACTGGAGGCAAGCCCGGCGAACGGCTTCCATCTCCAGCAGATTGCTATGGAGGCTCCTTTCGAAGGCACTCCACACACCTGACAGATGTTGATCCCCAAGATGCGCACCGTACCCCTCTAGGGAAGCATCGGTGAACAGGACCAACTCCGGAGCAAGAGGGTGCAAGGGAATGACCTGGGACAAGCACTTGTCGACCAGACACTCTTGGATCGTCTGCATGAACCAAGGCCCCACTGGAATCAACGTATCCCAACAGCGGCCGTCCCACACACGTGAGAGATGCCACTGGAGAGGTCTCTTGAATCGTCTGAACTGCACATTCAATGCAGCCAATGACTCGAGATGTCCCAACAACCCATGCAGCGTGCGCACCGAAATGCGCTGCTCCCGAGCAAGACGCTGAGCCAGCGCCGTGAATTTGTGGAGGCGTGCATCCGTCGGTCGAACGGATGCCTCCACAAGGTTGAAGACAACTCCGAGATACGTGAAAACCTGAGCTGGCACCAGCTCCGACTTCACCCAACTGGGAATAAATCCCAAGCGAAGAATCATGTCGATGACAAGACTCACGCCCGTCAGACATGCCTGCTGAGACGAAGCTGGAATCAACCAGTCGTCTAGGTAGTTGTGCATGCGAATGCCCAACAAATGTACACGGCCTACCACAGCCTTGACTACACGAGTAAAGGCATGAGGACTCGTGGCCAATCCGAACGGCAGCACTCGAAACTCGTAAGCTTTGCCGTCGAATAGGAAGCGCAGGAACTTCCAAAAATCCCAATGAATCGGAACATGCAGGTAGGCGTCTTTCAGGTCGATTGACGCCGCCCATTCCCCAACCTGGAGTAAAGCCCGGACAGACTGCACCGTCTCCATTTTTATGGAAGGAATGACCACGAATGCATTCAGCGGTTTGAGGTTGAGAATCGGTCTCCACTCGCCATTTTTCTTTTGGGCAAAGAACATATGTGAGTAAAACCCCCGGGAGTCCAAATCCACCTGGTGGATGGCACCCTTGCCGAGAAACTCGGCAATCATCGTTTCCACCAGAACCCGCCTGTCGGACGACGGCATCGGAGGCATCTGGGGAGAAGAAGTGAGAGGGGGAGCCGAAGAAAAGGGAATCCGATATCCCTCCTTGACGACCGACAGAACCCATGGGTCCAGGTCTGGCAACAGACGCCATTGTGGCAAAAAATGACGTAACCTGCCGCCCACGGGAACGTCTGCTAACGGCACATCCGTTAACAGTTTCCGGTCGTCGCAACACCCTCACCCCGGCGGTTTACCACTCTTAGGTGCCCTGCCCTTAGCGGTAGCCCGAAAACGTGCTGCCCTCAGACGAGCACGATTCTGTTTGACGGGGGGGGGGGGGGGGGGTGGCGCCGTCCCAGATTGCCAAGTAGGAGCAGAAACCTTAGGATTCTGAACCCGCTCAAGAAAAGCTGGTTTCTTGGAGGAAGGCGGGCGAAATGCAGCAGCACCGGAACGGCGCTTCCGAGCGTTACCAGGCTGGGGCAGGGGAACGAACTTGACAGACTCCTTATCCATGACAAGGCTGAAGTCCGACCCAAATAGCAAGGTCTCCCTCACTGACCGGCTGCGAAAATACGTCTTCACAACACCGGTAGCCCGTAGCCCAGACAAGTAATGATCGCGTCGCAACAAGAGATTGTCTGCCCACAAACTCCCAGACATCTGGGCAATGTGATGCGACGCCTTCGCGGCAGCCGCCAAACAACCTTGAGCCATCGGGGGAAGACTCTCCACAGCCTTATACAACCCAAAAAGGAAGGTACCTAGATGGTTGTTCACCTAAAAGAGAAGTTTCGATAACTTCTCCATCATCTCTAGGTCTCCGATGGCGACACGTACGAAAGACGCCGGACGACAATCAGTCTTAACCCGAGCAGAAACAACCGCAGCATGGTTCAGGAAAGATGCGCCCAACGTTTGGTACGAAGTGGGGGCCACCAGCTTCGTACCGGGTAAGAGTTTCCCGATGGCTAAAGCCGCCGGAAACTCTTCCACCACCGCTCCCATGATACGATCGGTGCCAGCGATCAAAGTATCAATCTCCAGTAAGGATTCGTGTGCCTCCTGGGCAAGCGGAAAACCAAGCTCCGGCCGCGAAGCCTTCACCACCAGCGATCGATTTCCAAAAGAAACGCCCTGAATAGTGGGAACAGCCACCTCCGCTGGGAAAGCGTCCGCGCATACAAGTCGGACTTCGTTACTTACGAATTGCAGAACCGTTGCATAATTGAAATCTTCTGCAGGCGGGACAGAGGCATCGACTCCTGCCGCTCGGCAATCCGGATCGTCCGAAACCTCTTCCGACTCCAAACCGGAACCGGAAGGCAAATCTTCCTTGGAAGAGACCTCCCTCAAAACCGGCGGCACCGAAGACCGCGGCTGACCCTGAAGGGAAGGGACGGGAACAAACCTCCATCCATGCGTCACCCCCGTATCGCCAAAACGATCATGGGTGGAAACAGGCACCGACCGCGCTGGAAAACCAGGCGGCGGCGGAACAGCCGACACGGCTGGAGTCGAAGGCTGAGACACAAGTCCCACCTGCGGCGTAGCGCGGAGCCACAAGAGAAAGTTTTCAAACAAACTTTCTTGAAAACCTCCGGGCTGACCCTGAGAATCTACAGGAACCAAAGGCTCCTGCCACCTCTGCGAAGGGTACCGCCGTGAACCTCTACCTCGGTCCGACGAGGTAGGCAAAGCAGCGCCTAAAAAAGCCACCATCTCCTGCACTCCCGGCGTAGCCGATGGCGGAACCTCCGGAGCCGGCCCCTCCGGGTAAACATACACATAGGGAGGACTCAACGAGTCCTGCACCCAGTGTGCAACGTGAGGATCCGCCGCCCCCGACAGCATCCCACGGCTTCACCCTGCAACGGGCGGAACGTCGGATTTCGTAAAAAAAAAAAAAACTGAACCAACCGAGGCTGACACGGCGCTAGCCAACACCGGCACCATCAACCGAACACCCCCGTCCGAAACAGACGGGAGGGGCGGTCTCGAGCCACTCGACTCACCAAACTGGAGCCGCTCCAGTCGGCTTCCATCCACAGGATGGGGAAAAAGGGGAACCGCGGCGGCAGAAGCCACCACAGCCTCCTTGCGCACAACCCGTGTTGACGCCACCTCCGCTGTCGGAGATACAGATGCCTCCGTCGGAGCAGCCTCCCCAACAGGTAACCGATTCTCTGCTTCAGCCGAAACAGAGAACTTTAGTGAACCAGTGGCGCCGGCCGGCGTCACTGAACCACTAGCAACGCCATCCGAATGCAGTGTGAAGAGGAGGCGTTCTTACGCCTACCACCCTTCCTCGCACGAACAGTGCCCCCGGACTTCACGGAAGCCGACGGCACCTCCAAGCTCTTCTCTCCCTTTCCTTTATGTACATCCCTCTTCCTGTCCGCCTCCCGGACCTGGCGATGAAATTTCGTCCAAATGGACGAAGGCCATGTCGCGCAAACCTCACACTGTTGGTCAAATGAACAGACCCTACAGGACCGACACAACAAGTGCGAGTCGAACCGGGGAAGCCGCTTGCCACAGCCGGCTTCGGCACACACGGTCAACCTCGCGGTTGAGCCCGATGAGGCCGTGTCAGACATTACGAAAAAAAACGTAACCCCAATTATCCCAAAAACAACGTATGTCTTGGTAAGGGCTAAAGAAAATAAATAAACAAAAAAACACTTTAATGAAACATTTCACGTGAGACAATTAACGAAAAACCGGAAAAAAATTACAGCTCGTTAACAGAACATCCACAATGGAGGACTGCAGAATTGAGAACGATGGTCTGCCCATGCGCGGATATGGATATACATCCGGCAAGGGAAGACAATTCTGCAGTGGAGGAGATGACTCAGGTTGTATAGCATAGTTGTTGTGCTAGTACAGTAAGTTGAATAAGACTATTAATTAGTTATCCTCCAAATTTTAATGTGTTTGGTTAAACCATGTATTTTTAATTATAAAGCAAATGTGTTACCCGTCTGCCAAAACTATCCATAGCCAGGCACAGAAACAGAAATGTGGGAAAATATTATAATGTTGTCACATACTGACAATCACTTTACAACTAATATGTCCTATCAACAATATCATTATGTAGTCTTTGTATTTATTAATATAAAATACATCAGGCCCGTAGGAACTGGGGTGGGGTGGGGGGAAGGGGGGAGGTAGGGCCTAGGGGATTGTTCTCCACCCCACACTTCAGGACGAAAATGTATGTTTTAAATTTTCACTACTCTACATAAATAAAGATGATATAAAGATGAAAATCTAGTTTGTATCCCTCACTAGAGACTGTATCCCCCCCACCCCCAACACACACACACTTCAAATATCATTCCTACAGGCCTGTATAAATGTAGATAATAAGTAGAGGTTGAGCTTAGGATTTCGTAATCATGATTTCAAACCAATTGTTTCAGGTAGTTTGCTCCACATACTGACATAAAACACATTTGTTATTATATATTGGAATAAAACAAAAATAATTACAATATATCCATTATTATTTTCTTTAATCATTCATGGAGGAGAAAAAGCCCTGGTGAAAATATATTACAGGTAAAACAAAACAAAATAATATGTGATGCTTATTCCAAGTGGTAACTATTGTAAATTTTGTTTAAATTGCTAGATGCCAAAAGTGATTAATTATATTAGTTTATGGTAACAGTCAGAAATTAGACGACCAATTGTTTCAACCTCTGCCAAAGGTATCAGGCTTTCTACCAAAAAATTATTTGAGGGTACGTAACAAAAACTAAATATATTCAAAGGCATATATTAGGTGGTTATGGGTTTGAAATGTTTTTTATTGGACATTTTATTTAGTGCACTTTTACAAATTTGAAACAGCAATTCTCCTACTATAATCTATCTAAAAATTTAAATAAAATATATCCATTAATTTCCGAGATTTTTGGGTACATACATGTAATTTTACCCTCCATACCCTCTGGCAAAAACCCAGGGATGGGGAACAATTATTTGGTGTAGAGTATTTTTAATATGACATACAGAAAGCATTAAAAAGTGCAATAGTATTATGCTTTAATAGCGGACATTAGCTTTAAAACTAATTAACCATCATTCATTCTGGCCACAGTACATATGTTGTTCCTGCCAAAGTGTTAGTATTTTAATTTTAATGACAATATACTGAACTGACGATAAACATGTTAACCAACGTAACAATTCATGTTTTGAAGCTGTTTTGTTATGAGGTTAACAAACCAACTAGATCAAGAGACGTTAGTATGGAGTCGTTATGGGCTGTCGGTGAAAATTAATTTGGTAATTATAGGTAAATAAATGTGAACTATAAATACTCATATGTGAACGAATTGCAATACCTTTATTTAATGTATATCTTAAGTACATACTTGTCTTTCATTTTCACATTGTAAATGTACCAAATTATCATGTTTATGTATTACATTTATCCTTTTGGTTTACAACTGTCACACTGAAAACATGAGGCCCATAATTGTATTTACCGTATATCTTCGCCTATAAGTCGAATTTTTTTCACCCAAACATTATTTTATAACTTGGGGGGTCGACTTATAAGAGGGCAAAAAAAATTCACCCAAAAATATTACCGTTTTGGGGATTATTTTACATGTTTTATTGTTGAAATATGCCCTGTATTTATACTCAAATATGTTAATTTGGCACATTTATTTTTTATAACCTTTTTTTTTCGGCATTATAACGGTTTTGGTTATGCGAAAAGGCATGCGATCTCACTCACATACCAAGACAACAGTCCACTTAGTTAAAATAACAGTCATCACTAATAGCAAAAATGTAAACAATACTAACTACCAGTTGCCTGAGTTTATTTTGAAATCTGGTCACTGGCATTAATGGTTGTTCAAACAATGTTTTGTCGGTGATTAACTTCATGAACATTACCGAGCTTTCCCTTAAAATAGACTGCAGTTCACTAGAGCAATAGGGACACACATCATTTGGTACAAAAACCAGTGTACTTTCCAGAGTTATCCTCCTTAAATGTATTAATATGGCGGCAAAACATGTACTTTCAGTTTTATCGTAGTGATCTGTTGTCAGTGTTGATAAATAAAGTTGTTGTCTGTGCACAAAACCATGCTGTACAGTGCCATACAGTGACGGTCAAACAGCTTTCACTCTCTACTAAGGGAATATTTCGTTTTGGTGCTATGTAGTTTGATTGGCATGTTGCGATGTACAAAACGTCTAAAACGTGAAAAACGAAGTTTGTAAAATAATTTTCTTTTGTTCAGATATTGTACATTATTGTTCTCATGTGCTGAAAGTAAGAAATACTTCAACATTTATAACTTGTTTTTCATGGGTCGACTTATAAACGGGTCAATAAAAAAATATGTTTTCAGGGCTTGAAATTAGGGACTCGACTTATAGCCGAGATCGACTTACAGGCGAAGATATACGGTAGTCAAATATGAGGCAAAATCTAGACTGAAAATGATTTATGGTTATTAAAGGTAGGGTCAGCTCAAACAAGAGCCTTATGTGTTGGAAAGATGCATACCTGGACCACCAACACATACTGACACTTTAACAAATGAAAAACACGTAATTTTAGAGGTAACTACTAAAAAAACATGATTATTTCTGCTAACTGGGGGCAGCAATTTTGTTTTGTTTTTGTGACATCTGGTGGTATAGCTTGGGGCAAAGTGACATCAGCTCCATCCATCTCCTCTATGCACAGTGTAAACAAACGCTCTAATTTACGACAACGCACTTCGCTTTCATCAACGTGACTTGTAAAACAACATAAATGACTTGATAGTATAATAAACTATTTAACTAAAAATATTTTAATTTGCATCAATAAAACAAATGGAGTTATAGTATCAGGGATGTGCCTAGGAAAATGTAGGTGCCGGGCAAAATTCGAAGGTCCGTTCAATAAATTTAGGAGGGTTGAATGCATGCTCCCCACTGACGTTTTTTTTACATTGCAGATGCTATTATCGGTCTTTTGGGTTATTTTTAATTAGCTTTTCTAATTTATATTTATATCTCAGGTTTATATTATTTAGCAAATATATGAGCTGCTAAATGAAAAGATATAACATCCCAGAAAAAGCAGAAAGTACTGTGTTGGTATTTACAAAGGCTGAAAGGCAATAACTTACTACTTGGTGCCAATCAGTTAACAGTTGAATAAAGTGTATTAAACTTTAAGGCGTCTGTTTTTCTTTTCTGACCATATTTTAACAGCTGTTTCAAATGGAAAATCTTCCAATTTAGGAGCCTCAATTACAATTCTCATAATTGAGTCTAAAGTCGTTTTTCTGTTGCGAAGAATTGTTTTTATCAGTTTCATTTGGGAAAGGTCTCTTTCACAGTCTGCTGTATGTGGTGGTAGAAACATGTAAATCTCTGCAAGAAATGCCATAATTGGATAAACAAGTTTTAAGCCTTTGTTGACAACTAGATCATGAACAACATCTGAAGCAGTTTTTGAATGCATGTGGTCACTCATGTATTGTTTAAAATCACCCCACTCCTGAACTGCATTTGCCTCTTCATAGCCACCAAATCTCTGAAAGCCTCCATGATATTATTGTCGGTAAATCGATTTTTAATGTTTGTAATGATTTTGTCAAGAAAGACAGTCTTCACATGTTTATCAAAGCCACACTTAGCTACTATGGCAAGATCATTATCTGGCTGACATAGATTTCTTTTGTACTTTATATCAACTCCTAACCTTTCTAGTTTTGTTTGAAATCAGTAATGTTTTCTTAGATTATCACCATCCTCTACCTTCAGTTTTTCAATCTTATTCATTGTAGAAGCTACTACACTTGCAACCAATGAATAATCAAGGTTACTGATTTGAAATATCTTGGATAGGCCGTTAATAGTTGGAAGTACATCACAAAACAGTAGAAGAGTCGCCACAAACTCATACTGGCTTAGGAAAGTATATAAACCACTGGCAGTGGCATTCCCCCTTTCTTCAGATTCATGCCCAAGACTGATAATCACACTGCTAAGAATATTCTTCAAACGTTCAACTGATGTTCCAACACTCAGCCACCTTGTTGATGAAGGTATGCTATCTCCAGCCTGAGATGCAGCTAAATTAAGTTTATGTGCAGCACAGTGTAAGCCTACTGCCTCACATTTATGTAATTCACCGACAGCATTTTGAGAAATAATCTGTTTATTCTGTATTAATTTAACAGCCCCATTGTGAACACCAGTCATTACAGCAGCACTGTCAGTTCCAATGCCCCTCAGGCATGTATATTTCAAATGATTTTGTTCAATAAATTCAGTAACATGTTTAGATATATTATCAGCATTTAATGTTATTAACATCTGTTTGTCACCAATGTCATTTTTTTCAGTTGAAACACTTGACTGAACTTTCAGGCAGTCTAATATTTTCAAAAACCTAACCTCAATAGATCCATTATGAATAAATTGAGTTCTTAAAACCATTTGTTACTTTCTCTCAGTTTATTCAGTATATTGTTTTCAATAACACTAGACATGCATTCCAGCATGTCCTGGATCGATTTCCTGCTTGTGTACATAGCATTAAGACCAACATAAATTTTTGACCTCAAATTCAATTTTAAATAATCCTGTAAATCGAGTAATGGTCCAAAGTTCGTTGTATGTGCTATTCTCTGTTTACACAAAAAGTAAAGGCATGCAAAAATTTGGCACATGGAGGCCAGTGGTATTTCTGGTATGATACTAGCAGCGATGTTACTGGTGTGTGATTGGGCAAGTTCTAATTGTACTGCATCAATGTCACCATGGGATGTTTCATGATCGACAACACTCTCGAGTCTGATTAGTCTACATGGTTGTTTGTTCCAAATATCGCGATCAAAAGGACGTTTGTCATACTTTTTGCAAAGTTCAGGGCCTGTTTAATTTCCATTTTATATTAAAAGACTTTGCCCGTTTAATTTTTTTAGAACACGGTGTAATTTGTTCGAATGTATTTTTCCATTTGTCAACATATTTGACAGTTCCCGTAACACTAACCGGTGACGCATCGATACAGGTAGATTGGACACTTTCCCTCAAAACGGACGACGTAGTTTTATTGCCAACAATAGACCTTGTAGGCTCAGCTATCTTTTCACATTCACTATATAATTTTGTTTGCCACTTTTCTGGAAGTATTTTAGTAAAGACAGTGTTGATATTTTTCACCGTGTCGTCTGCTAGTAGTACTAGTCATGTCGCAAAGAGAAAATGTATTTAGCGTTTTGATTGGATGATATATTCTATAGTAGCCAATGAATAAATAAGACAGATGAAGCATTCAGAATATCAGTGTTTTTCCACCGCTGACGAGAATGGCCGAATGGTTACGAATGTCTTCGGTGCCGAGATATGTGTGCTAACGTTGGCAAACTATTGGACTGGTTCCCGAAGTGGCCGTTTGGTTTAACGTGTAGCGCAAAAAACAGTCTTGCAAGCTTTTTTGTTTTTCGATTGTACTAAGCTTGCTAGACTGGTTTTCTGTCTGCAACAAATGTTTAGTAAAATATTCATAGAAATGTTTGCATATTATTTAAATAACTATGTTTGGGGTTATTTTTCGGACAAAATATTAGTGCTGGGCAAAAAGCCCAAATTTCTTTAAGTGCCGGGCGGTAATTTTGAGTGGTGGGTAGTCGCGCCCGGCACCGCCCGGTGTGGGCACATCCCTGTAGTATTTTTCTTTTTTTTTTAAAACCAAAGAAAAACTGCTTATTATTAGGACTATTGGTGTAGGGTACGTTCGAGCAAAAACGACCACTCACATTACCCAAGTGATACTTTTCTTTTTTTTGGGACGATGTAATTGGTCAGTTTTGTGATTTTAGATGGGAAAGTCTACTTAATCAAGGGTTTTACAGAATTACTTACAGTAATAAAGCAGAACGGCTGATAATGCCCATTACGATTTGAGGGGTATCCGTGGGCGGTTATCACACAATACCCTGTGATCTTAATAAAAGAGGCATGTCTTTTTAGTGTGTCTAGACACAGTGTCTGGGGACCATCTAAATATACACCTGCCAATCAAGAACCACATGCAGGTACAGGCCACGGAAAGAAAAGACCAATTAACCAAGAAAACACTCTGATTATTATTTCAGTACATGGGTCAATTTATGTACAAAACATAATACAGTTATTTCAACACTTTGACAATGGTGGTTTATTTTGTATTGAAAAATAATACATAATTGTGTTAAGTAAACAGTAACCTTGTTAAAATCCAACAGTAATCATAAAATTTAACAAAATCATTTAACTTTGAATATAACTATAAAAGGTTTGAAACAAAGCAAATAACATTTCCCATATTTAAAAAATAGTTTTAAAATGTTTGAGATGATTATTAATACATGTATAGTTTCCATTTCATCAGCTGCAAATCTACTGTTCATGGCAGGATGAATTTTACTTTATAGAATGCAGTATATTGCATTTCAGGACATTTAATTTTCAAAATGTTCTGGGGGAGTATACCATCGGTTTTACTTAGAAATTCCGGCGTTTGGTGTTCTTGATGTGAGTCCGATACACAGACTCAGTCGGAGACTGCTTAGATCCCGTTACAATTTTTCATGCACGCGCGCCTACTCACTGTTCTTTAACATTTAGTCAATTAAATGTTAATTGCATGTATATTTAATACAGCCTAATTTCGTAATACGAAACACTACGTTAGTGAAAAACTGACCATGTGGTAGGAATTCCCATACCTCGTTTTATGTCACACTTGTGTTGCACGATCTCACATAGATAAAGCGAAAACTAACTTTACAAAGAGTCTATTTATCCATTTTAGTAACGTGCTGGATCGTAACATTCAATGATTTTGGCAATTTACTTCCAGTCAAATACAGTACTTGATATAATAATCATGGCTTTGAAATGACAGACGACACTTGCTGCAGACTACGGAATTACAAAAATCGCAAGTGTACAAAAGGGATAAACAGGCAATTTCTGTTGTCTGGTGGATGACTGAATTGCAAACTTTTACTCATCTGGGTCCAGCGGACGAGTACTTTTGGCCAGCCCTGCTAGCCGATTTTTAGAAACTTCGATAAGCAATAGCGAAACCAATGTGGTGCATAGGACTTCATGTACACATACCAAATAGAACTGGATAGATTTTAACCTTTAGACTACTGGATTAATTTTTAACAAAAACCACGTTGAGTGGGTACAAGTTTATAATTTTTACTCACATATATTCACTTAAATGTTTTATAAATACATGAAATAAAGTTCATATATGAATCGGTAAGTATTATTTTCGTGTCCTTTTTTGTAATTTTTTATTATTTTAGATCGGCTAATGGTGATTAAAATTAGGCAAAAAATCGAAAAAGTTGCGTTTACTTACGGGCATTTGTGGCCAGCTGTCCAGTATTTATGTCCATTATTCCCGATAACAGTGGTTTTCTGACCAGAATTTTTTTTTAAACCCGAACTAAGATTCATATTGCAATATTTGGTAATTTTTGTTGTTGGTAAAACGATCAAATTTATTATCAAATTAGCTGTCACAATCAGCTATTGATCCCTGAAAATTACCGCGACGTGCCGCCATTGTTGTCAAGCGAAAATACTTGCCGAAAACCACTTTTTGAACTCAAAATTTCAAGGTATTTTCAATTGAAAAAATCAAAACAAAAGCCACCATTTTGAAAAAAAATCTTTTTTCTTTAATTATATTTCCGTTTCCGGTGAGTGTCGTTTCCAAAACGGCGGGAAATATGAATTGGGGAATGCACTGTATACAGTATATCGACTGACGTGACGTCGGGCGAGATATCTCGCCTGCAGTAAGTAGTCAGAAGGCTAAATAATTAAATAATGGAAATAATCTGGACATGCAAGCTTTAAAAAGAATTTGCATGGCTTGAAATAGCAGCCAGTGAAAAGCGAAAAGTAGTCCATTTTTCTTTCTTTCGTAAATTAAAAATTCACCTGCTAAAATTACCCAAAAATCGCAGTGTCCTTTTTTGCCCCAAGGGACACATGTACATGTATGTACAATATCATCTCATCTTCTATTTAGCTCATAATTCTGTTATATTTTAATTTTCCATTGCTCTAAAATGCATCACAGAGGTCCTAATTTTCCAAACATTGTCCCAAAACCTCCACTCAACTGGTGCTGTCTTATTTAAAACAAATAACACCAGGTAATATGTTACTTCCTACTTGGAGCCCTGAGTTTGTTTTATAATTTTTACTGTGCTGTGAATAGAATATAAATCATTAAGGCACTCACCAGTGGCTATTTGTATAAACTGTATGAAAACATTCAATTCCGACTTCAGCATCTTTTTAGTTCAAGATATCTGTATAAAAAAATAAAAAAATCCATAAAGCATTATAACAAGTCTGTAACAGATGTTACAGCAGGTATGCAAGAATGCAGGGACAGATTGCTGCCTAATTTCATTTGTTTAATGATACCACCAGAGCACTGATTAGTTCATTACTGGCTACTGGATGTAAAAAATTAAATTGATAATTAATTCTGACCCATAGTCTTCAGAGGAAGCTCTCTACATGTTTCAAAAGCAGCAAGTCATCTTTTATATGATCTTTCCTTGGACAGGACAGAACATACCACTGCCTTTGATAGATATTCACTTATATTTCACTTATACTTCACTTAAGCAGCGGTTTTTTTAAGAATTTAGTTTATATTTTTGACGTTCATGCGATGATAAACACCAAACCCATTTTACACACTGTATGAATGGTGTAGCGCGTCAAAAATATAATGGTCAATTCTTATAATTCCAAATACATTAATATTGCCATTATACAAAACTATATTAAAAAACCCAATCGAACTCTATTCCACAATGATTTACAACTGTATCAATACACAAATAAGGGAATTCCCATAGAAAGTTACGTTCGGTTTTTTTCGTCAAATCTCCGATTCATTATGATTTAGGTTTTATAAATTTTAATTAAAGTTTAATTTGTAAAAAGTGAATGTGAACACAGACTTGAAAGGAATAAAGTGGTTTCAGTGTTACTGTGTGTGTGTATTTCACAGGAAGTTTGTGATTGTGTGATATTATTCTCGGAAAGGACAGTTCGTGGAATTGTGCACGAAGGCGTGTGTGTTTTCGCGCGTGTAAGTTGTCGATTTGTTTTTTTTGTCAAATGTGACAGAGCTGCGCTCATGTCTCTCTTTTGATTTGTTGAGCATTCTCTGCTATAACTTCTAATAGAAGCTTTTTGTGGCCTGTCTATACATTATGTGTCTCAGTTCAAAACCAGAGTCGTTTAAAGCCTGAATTGTCACCTTCACTCACAGTGCAGATGATGAAATTGGGATAAAAATAGAAATGATAGAATCCTCGGGGAATCCCTTGTTTACCGAAAAAGTGCAGTTTTTACATTCATGGAAGAATGAACGTTGGTTTTTTAGATCACGTGGTAGCATTTTAACCAATCAAGACGCCTAATTCAAAACAGTAATTATAAAATGGAATTATTGTAAAATATCAGTGAATCACTTATATTTCACTTATCAAGTAATGTTTGTAAATATCAATAATTAAATTTTCTTTGCATCTATACACTTTACAGCAATCTGATTGGTCCAGAGGTGCTTACTTTTTTTTGTTCATATCTTGATGAACTGAAAAAAATGTAAGCCACGCCTACTACCCCCCCCCCCCCCCCCCCCCCCCCCCCCCCCCCCGACTCGTATTACTTTTGTGCAACAAGCCGGATTATTCAGGCAACCATATTTAGATATTTTGAAGAAAACACACATGAAAGCTACAAAAGCAATAAAAAAAAATATACGATAAATTAATGGAAAATGCTATAGCAGTAGACATGTAGATCTATACGCATCGATTTAAAATAAAACAAAAAACCCTTCACTAATCATGAAATGAGACTCGGTCGGTGGTCAAAGAAATCATGTAGGAAACTTCATGCCTGTAACCTACTTGTAAGCGATGTTCTACAGCTGTTGACAAAAATTAAACGGTTCCACAGACAGCATAAATGTTAGACACGTTCCCTTCATTCACTTTCATAAAATATAAACTAAGCACGAATAGGACAATTCCTTCCAATATAACTAAATGATCCGTAAAAATGCACAGCAGCTAGATGAAATGGTGTCGCTTATCAAAATGACACCATTTATAAAAATCACCCGATTCAAATACCGTATTTGACCGGAAATAAGCCCAGGGGGCCAAGACAACTCATTGTGAGCTTAGCATGGGGTGGGCTTATTCCCAGACAAGGGGCCAGTTTTGTAGAAAAAAACATTGATAATAATAATTAAAATAAATAATAATAATTAAATTAACTAATAATAATTAAATTAACTAGGATGAAAACAAAAAATGTTCAGTAGCACATCTATTGATTAGTGTTATTGTTATTAATAAATAATAATTGTTTATTAATTAAATTGTTTGTTTTTTTACTAGTATCTAATTATCAGAAACACACCTTCTATGTTAAAATTACTTAAGTGCTGTTTATTTACATCCAAAATTTAATGCCGAGAAGACTTAAAACAACAGCAATTAACAACAAACTCAATAGCGTATACACACGTTTCTGACACAGGCAGCCAGCTAACACTAAACAAAATTGTTAATCTAGGTCATTGTTCTTAGCCAATCAGAATAAGGTATTGCCTAATTAGCATTAACTGCGGACCCAGTGTGGTGGTAAAAATAGACATTGGTTTTGGTTCAGACTTGGGCTTGTATACTTCAAAGAAATACTGCATGCATGAAATTGAAAACAATGTTACACACTGTTACTGTTAGACTGCTAAATCTCACTGGTGGTAAAATATTGTGTTACATTTGTGTTTAATTATCTGCAGGAGGTATGACCTTTTAAATGAACTTTGAGCAAACTTGCAATTTCGTGTTATTTATAAGGTGACAAAGTTGGGGGTGGGCTTATTTACGAATGAGGGCCTAATTTCTTAAATGCTATCAAAACGGAGGGGGGCTTATTCAAAGACATGGGCTAATTTCCGGTCAAATATGGTAATAGTGAATGAACTTTTGCATTCTTACGCAACATAAGTATCAATGAAGTTTACACAAACAATACTACAGGCATATTTAAAGCTAAACAAAATAAATTCAGTTATATATTGTTAAAGTATGCATATAAATTTAATTATAAGATTTGACCGCAATTATTTTTTGGTGCACACTTTTGTATGACCCGTGTAGCGGGGTCATACAGTGTGCACATTGTTTTTTCGGTTCATACTTGCATGAACCAAAAAATAATTGCGGTCAATTCTTAAGTGAATCACTTACACTTAACTTATATTTCACTTACACTTCACTTATTCAGTGGGTTTTTTAAAATATCAGTGAATCACATATACTTAAACTTACATTTCATCTATACTTCACTTATACAGCAGTTTCTGTTAAATATTGGTGAATCGCTTATACTTCACTTATATTTCATCTATACCTCACTTATACAGCAGTTTCTGTTAAATATTGGTGAATCGCTTATACTTCACTTATATTTCACCTATACTTCACTTATACAGCAGTTTCTGTTAAATATTGGTGAATGACTTACACTTCACTTATATTTATAGTTAACACTTGACCTATATGTCACATATACTTTGTATAAGTGATACCTCATTTGCATACAAAATCCTAATTGTTTACTTATAAGTCACTTATACTTGAAAAGTATTAACGACTTATACTTCACTTATAAGTGAAAAATATAAGTCATTTTGGTAAGGGGAAAGGTCGCCTTTATTGGTTAAAGGCAAATAAGAATTTTACAAAGGTCGTCCTTTGGGCAACCATCAATTTTATGGTCTGGCTAGTATGGTACAAGTTAAAAAAAAGAAACACACTGAAACTGAACCAAAAGTGACAAAACATGCCACGTCTGTGCTAGCGCGAACTACATATCCAACAGCAGAACATAGACCATGCTCTGTATTTTGACAGCACCTGACTCAGCTTCTGTGGTTTTGGGCCAGGTCATTCTAAAAATAGTTATCAAAACGTATTGAAGACACTGCATGCATGTTTAAATCTGAAGTTGTCAGCTTATTGGAATGGACTGGATACGCCATAATTATCCAGTATTTGACAATTATTATTGAATGTTATGGTAAACAAATAATCATATTTAATTAGCTTATATTATTCTGGGATAAAATCAAAATCTGGCTTGTACGTAATTCCAACTCACACTAACATGAGCGCATGCGCACATATAAAAATAACAAGTTAATTTTCCATTACTACAGGGCTTAACCCAAAGGCCAGTCAATTGATTGTCGTCAGTATTGTGCATGAACACACACACACACACACACAAACACACACTGTTACATTTTACTACGGTAAACAATACTAATTTTAGACCATTGTCTGTTTGTGTCAAAAGGGAACCAGTGAATTGACATGTAATTCACAATGAGTAAAGATACAATTCATATAAAAACATATTAATTTAATTATTAAATGTTAAACTCTTGCCACCTCAAATTTTAAAAAAATGGAGGGGGGGGGGGGGGCTGAATGGGAGTTCAGGGTAAATAAAAAAAAATATATTTATAAATTACCATCAAACTGCATAGATTAAATCCTCTTTTCTGATATAGGTTTAAGGCAATTAATGGAACATCCAAGGTAATCTGAACGACATAAATGTAAGACATGATCATGGCCGTATCTCTGCACAATGCAATCGAATGGGCATTTAGCAAAATAGTGGATGATTCCAGGAAACCATCTAAGGTCAACGACAGTCACTTTTCACACCTTTGTTTTGGCTTCGTACACAATAAATATAGCATATCTTACCATAATTTCACTTGAAATACCTATTTCGTAAAAGGTACAATTTTTTAATCACAAGATTTTCTTCAAACACATTCAGGTGCATTAGTAATGTTCAAAAAAAAAAAATTCAATAGCAATTTTGCATTGGAAAATGTTCAGCATTCTTAAAACGGAAAACGTCATGTACCCAATGTATGGTTATTGTAAGGAGATTCAAAGTGACGTCATTAGAATACTGATGTCATTCAATTTCAAAATTAGCTATATTATTACAATGCTTCGCCACATTAAAATAAAAACTGGTTTACTAACCTTGATCTCTGTCAAATTCCTATAACAAGCAGACAACGCTGTTTACAGGTCAGTATTTTTTTATTTTTTTCATAATTCTGGACAAAATATTAAGATGAAAGAAATGAAAAGTACCTTTTGTCAAATATATCATATCAAAAAATTACAGTTGAATGTTTTATTTACTGTGTATGAAGCCAAAACAAGGGTGCAAAAAGTGACTGTCGTCCACCTTAATGTCTTGTTTTTAGGACAGTCACTCCCGAGGAAATCCTTTTCTGGAGATTTTACATTAAATTATACAGATTGCATTGCTACAAAGAGGACTGCCACTCCCATACTAGTTTAATTACTTAAAGGCATATTGTCACAGACCACTGACCTATTACGTGGCCTAACAATGTATTACTTAAAAATATATATATTTGATTTGTCCATAAATTTACTTTATTCAACCATCTACGTAACCACCATACTCCACTTATTATTAATGATATTTTGTAAAAATAATTGAATTATGGCAATGGTCCATAATTCAAAAACTAACATTGCTGAGAGGGTTGACATGGATTTCACTCCATCATGGTGTAGGTAAAGTGATGCAATAGCTAGATTTGGTCTGTAAAGGTTAATGTAATTTTGATTTATTATTCATTTTTAGAGAAATAAGGTCCTTAAATCTGTGACAGTATATATGCCTTTAAGTTTGTGTGGTTCTACATTTAGTCTCTTTGTACAAACCTAACAACTCTTACGACCAAAACCGCCTACGCCTACCGCCCTAACCATCTTCCGGTGGAGTATCCCCCACCCACCCCCCCCCCCCCCCCCCCCCCCCCCCCCCCCCCCCCCCCCCCCCCCCCCCCCCCCCCCCCCCCCCCCCCGGCCAACCCAACCGTCGTGCCCTCCAGTCTCGGTGCCCCCATCAAAAATTAGGCCCAAGGGCCAACGATTCTACCAGAGAAGGAAAAAAAAAAAAAAAAAATAATAATAATAATAATAAAAAAAAAAAAAAAAATAATAATAATAATAATAATAATAATAAATAAAAATAAATTTTAAAAAAGTATTTAAACAGGGAAAATTAAGCGTCTGGTGAGTCTGGCAATATAAAAACGTATCCTGGCGATTCCAAGTCCAGGGGCGCCTCTCCATAATCCTGGAGAAACAGAACGTTATGCCATTCATCAGACGCTGGCACCACTTTAATTTAGAAACCTAGCGCATACAAGTATGGTATAGAACCATGTTGCATACCCTAGGATAGGAGCAGCGCACCGCCCTATTAAATTCCTATTTCCTATTATAAAAAGAGGTTAAAAACATAAATAACTTATCATAAAAAACACATATTTAAAAGAGCACGCTGGTAACCTATTTAATTTAAAAAATAAACACCAAATAAAAATTGAAACGATTTATACAATATATTTTGACCGGCGAGAAGGGGGGTTGTTACTGCCAGATAACGCACCCCCAACTATCAGCTCGGAGTAATAAAACATCCATCCATCACCAACCCATACATAATAATATAGACATTATAAAAAATAGTTATATATAAATGTATATACAGTTTAAAATTCGTTACATGTTTTAAAATAAAATGAAACGCCTACTCCAAAGCCTGCCAGGCGCGACAAAGACACGGAGGATTCCGAGAAGTGGAGAGAAGGGGCGGTCAACGTCCTTCGAAATCCCTAAGGGAGAAGAGGCAACTAAAGTTTTAAACCGTTTAAGAGCAGTACTGACACGCCCAAGAGCAACCATCGAAAGGAAAAGAGCAGCACCATACACGTCCAGCCATGGCGGCAGGCGGCCGTCTTCGCACCAATCTAACAATGCCTTAGCGGCGGCCGCCCCCCAACCCTACCAGTGATAGGCACTGCCCAATCTATATTAAACATTTATATATATATTTTAGTTTGATAAACAAAGGCGACCACTAACCTGTCGATTGTCATTTTATGTTCTTTAGATGGGTTTAATACATTAAATGCATTAAACTTTATATTGTTTACATTAAAGAAATTTACCAATTTACTTCTGAATTTAGTATATTTAGTACATTCAAGAAGATAGTGGTTAACACTATCAACAACTTTACAATTAACACAGTTGGGTGAATTAATTTTCTTAATTTTAAATCTGATATCGTTTAATCCCGAAGAGACACCCATAAAGTGTAATGTGCATTATTTTTCACTCGCCAGATTGAAATTATGTGCGCTGTACTTGCGCAGTTATACTTGCGCACCTTAAATGGTTTTATTAAATGGTTTTATATTAGGGAGATCTTAAAGGTCAAAGGTTTATCAAAAAAATTACTCACTATTTTTTGGTATACCTTTTACAATATATATGAAATATCAACAAAATAAAATTTAAAAAATTTACCCTTTTTTAATATATTCGCAATAAAAAGTTGTGCTATTCCCATCGCTTGCCAAAAGCCTGTCGATTTCAAGAGCTAAGTCACATGACCCTGTGACGCGTTAACCGGCATAACATGAAAGCGTGATTCACAGCCTTTCAGATATTTCACTAGGAAGGTGGAACACATGTATTTTAAAACGCAAAAATGTTATTCTATTGAACTGAATTGTATGGATGGAATATTCCAGGCCATCAAGTGAGGCGGTGGGTCAAAAAAAAAGGAAAATAGGAATTTTTGTTGCCTGAAAATAGGGTTAAAATAGGAATTTTTGTTGCCTGAAAATAGGGTTAAAATAGGAATTTTGCCCACAAAATAGGAAGAAAATAGGAATTTTGTATAAAAGTAAATGTCCCAAAATAGAGAATATTGCAGGGGTCAAGTGAGTGAGCCATCTCAAAAAACGAAATATGGAAATAGAAAACCATTGAAAAGATAATACAGGAAAATAAGACAATGTGTATATCATAGGAATAAAATAGGCACTTACTTTGTTTTAAGATGGCCTCCCAACACCCCTTATAGCCATCCCGATCCACCACTTTTTATTCAGACAATGCAGTGGTTGAATTTGGTTCTTTGGTGTAAGACTTTTAAAAAGCAACACAATGCAGTATTCCTTTTATGCTATTGAATAATACAAGGTACAAGGTCAAATTTTAACTCTGAAATGACAGGGGTGTTGACTGAAAAAACCCACACACAACAAGGCATTGTTGACCCAGTGACACCATCAAAAACAGCAGCAATATGGCAGTGTGTGTGTGTATGTGTGTATGTGATTGTATGGACACTATTTTTAAAATTAGTTTTCTCTTGGTAGATCAACTGGATAATATAGCTGGATTTAGTAGCTGTGTGCTAACTGAATTGGTAGAAATATGTCAAATCATTATGATACTGCAGGTGTGCACATTTAATAGAATACTTGTTACCGTAAGCAAAGCACAACCTGCAAATAATAATAGATTTTTATTTCAGATCAGAGATCCATAGAACATATATAAACATCACATACAAAACTGATTACATAATATACAGCAGCTTGTGCCAGCGATTTACACATACAGATTTGACGTACACAGTTGTACACCGCAGGTAGGCAAGTAGGTTGTTTGAAGTTGTGTCGATTCTGCTCTTCAGCGAATATGCTGTTGAGCGAAGTAAAGCGCCAAAGCTTTTTACTCGATGACTGACAAACATCTTGCTGGCACTGTATAGTCGTCGTTGTCCGATCATCCATCGGTATGCATTATTATAACATATGTTAAGATCCTTCATGGTATCCTGCGTAAATTTCACCCATAATGCACCCGCGTACAAATTACTACAATAACTCACAAATAATTGTGTTTTAACAGATTGTGAACATTTTGCAAATCGCTGCAACAACATGTTTGCACGTACACAAAGGGCTCTATACTGTCGTTTAATGTCTTTATCGTCTTTCATGTTTTTGCATATAATATGACCTAGATATTTATAGTTGTCAACAAATTTCAGTACATCACCACACAAATATATCGAAGGCATTGAAGTCCTACTTCCTTAGACACCATGCACCAGTATATCAGAGGTAACCCTAACAGCTTCAGCCTGACTTCGTACAATTTAGATGTGATGAGAAATGTGGAAAATGTAAGATATTTGCACAAACACCCACCCACACAATTTAGCAGGGGTTTTTTTTAGAGAAAAAAAATCAGGCCACCAAAATTTAAAATATAATGGCCCTATATACAGCCCCTAAATCCACTCTGGGCCAGTAGGCACAGTCACTGTGGAACTCTGTACAGTTACACTTTGAACCAAATTCAGCTACTACATATTTCACCACAAGTTATACATATATCAAATTTGTAGACTGAATGTATACCAATAAAACATTAATCCAAGTGCCAAGGTGCAAGTACACTAATAAAACATTTTAAAACAGTAAATGACCACGTTATAAACTGAAAGTAGGTAAGACCACGTTATAAACTGAAAGTAGGTAACCAGAGGGAAATTCAGTTTTATGATCAACTGGCTACATTGTGTTGTGTTACCTTGTGTGACAGTTAACTATGCATTGAGCTACATACTGATCATTTCTTGTTTTAAACATGTATAGGTTCTTGTGAAAGGCTTTACGGGTCTGATCAAAATTTATAAGTCGTGGTTGGGAGTATTTTCGATCAGAATTTTATGCACCAATTTGTTGCCTCAGTGTATAAGCCGACTCTACTTTTGGAAAGTATTTGTAGACTTCAAAAGTCGGCTAATACACGGCAATATACGGTATCCACCAGATAGCAAGCTAAACTGAACATTCATCAGGCTTCACTGGAGCAACTGCATGCAAGCTAACTCGAAAGCACCATTATCTGCAGATAATGAACTAAAGAAATAATTAGTATGTAGCGCAGTCTTGCAACCTTTTAGTTTTGAGCATTCAAAAAGATCAGATATTACCAAACAACAGAAACATATCCATAAATTCAGAAATTATAAATAAGGACGACTTTATATTGCATTGTGAAAATTAATAACTGGAAGCCTGTAATGGCAATGATGTTACACTAATGATGTTATAAAGTAGTGCCCAGCTCAAAGTCATGGCCGAGACTGCATGGGATCAAAGTAGCAGGATGCTATAGGAGCTAAATTTAAAAGGACTGTTCCAAGTTTCATGCCCTTGACTAAAATTAAACATTAAATACATGTTCTCATTTTAGACTGTTAGTGTTTATGTAAGCAACAGGTTTCTCGTCATCCTAATGTTTGTAGCAGCTCAATCTTCAATTTATTTCCTCTTCTTGTTTTGAGCTACTGTAGTACAAACATTAGGACAACCACAAAAGTTTCAATAGATTGTATATACTGGCACTGATCTTCTAAATAAGATAGTGTGTTTAATAGGTGATTTAATTTGATTAAAGATGTCAATTAAGCATCTTACAACAGCAACAGTTTCGGGACGGTCCCTTAAAAAGCTGGAGATGAAACCATGCATCCCATCTGCATATTCAGATTTCAATGACTATGCTACAAATATCACAATATGCCTCATAGCAAGTCATCTGGAGCAAATGGTGTGAAGAGAAAAAATATGGTGTCACTAAAAAAAAAAAAAAAAAAAAAAATATAATGAAACTGGTCAAAAGTGCAAAAAAAGGGGATAAAATAGGAATTTTCATCAAAAAGAGGGCTAAATAGGGACTCATAAAAAAAAAAAGAGAGGAATAAATAGGAAAAAGTAGGATACTTGACGGGCTGATATTCTTTTGGAAATAGTTTTCAAATGTAAAATACGGTGAACCAGTTTAGTGTTTTGATGTACCATATATTGCCGTATTCCTTGGATAAGCCGACCTCTTAGTTTGACCCTAAATATCTAGTACAAAATCATCGGCCTTGTGTATAAGCCGAAGTCATCATTTGTCAAGCTGTATGTTGTATCGATTTCAATAATACTGTCAACAAATAGACTTAAATTGTGCTTTTCTTGTTCATTATATTTGTTTTCCCTTTAATTATTACAAACACGGTAATCGCGATCACAATCAATGCAGCAATGCTTACATCTACCATGCCGTGAAAAATAATTTAGAACTGATAAAGCATAACAGAAAAATAAATAATTCAAGCTGTAACAACATATCACTGCACACAAGTAACTAATTTATTCACCTTCCAATACCAGCGGCCAGAGTCTAGAAGTAGAATTTAACATCATGCCGCTGGAATACAGAAGGAAATTACAACATCTTAAATATCATCTTAAAATCCACTCACTTATATTAGATCACCCAGTTCAAGAACTTACCCCAGTAACAACTAAACCAGGAATGATAAGCAAAGGCAATAAAAATTTTAATGATTCATTCGCCACTACGGCCAATAAAATAGAAACTGGCATAGATAATACACTGTTGGCAATGTACCACATTAACCAACCTATAGACTGCCATACGCCATATTTAATTAAAAAGGCAACCGATGCCACGCCGTTCCCACCTTTAAAAAAAATCTTATTTCGAAGCCGCAGCTAATGAAAATGATCCGGAGCATGTCCATATCTATACGGATGGCTAAAAAAAACCAGATAATGGTAGGGTTGGCTTCGCTGTAGCAGAAGAAAAAGTATCTAAAACTGCTAAAATTGTCAGATATTCCCGGCTGTCAGATAACCTATCAGTATACACAGCAGAACTGACAGCCATTTATGAAGCCATCAACTGGATTATATTTAAAAAATACTCTAAAAGTGTTATCTTCTCAGACAGTCACAGCTCAATTCAATCTCTACAAAATAATAAATCTACTAGACCAGACATCCTGGCAGCAATCTATGATAAACTTAAAATAACTAACCAATTACACTTAGAAGTAACACTAGAATGGGTCCCAGCCCATGTAGGTATCATCGGCAATGAAGTAGCAGACTACAGAGCCAAAACAGCACTTTCATTCAGAACTGATATCAAGCATATACCACTAGGAATTTCAGAACTTATGTCAAAAGCAAGGAAACATTACATTAATCTTTGGCAGTCAGGCTGGGACCAAACCAAATCCGTTTGGCACTACAATATAAAACCAGTAGTTAATTCCATCAGGCTTAAACACTCTAATACCTACATAGATAAAATAATTACTAAAATCCGACTAGGCAGATCAATTCAACTTAATAGCTGCTCTTTCTCTAAAAATAGAAATCCTGATTGTGTATGCGGTTCCCGGGAAGATATGAAACATTATCTCCTGGATTGCACACTGCACACCAATCAAAGGAAAATAATGTTAGACTCAATATTCAAAGCCATTCAAAATATAACAATTATGCCTAACATGATACTCAACCCAGATAAATTACATAAACATAAAGCCTTTAAGGCAGTCTACCAATATGTTCAAGCTACCAAACCAAAACTATAATATCTAACAGTGCTATTAATATTTTCAAAACCACCCACTTGTACGCCGCTAAGAAAGAACTGCGACCAATTCGAACTCAACTCGATGCTTTCTAACTTACGGTCAAAGGTGGGTAGGTAGAGATTTCTAAACCTAAGTAGTGCTCATTTAGTGCAACAACAGGCACTCATAACCTTTCACTATTACGCCCCTAAGAAGGAACTGCAACCAATTCGAACTCTACTCGATGCTTTCCAACCTAGGGGCCAAAGGTGAACAGGTAAAGATAAGACCCACTATAGTGCTAATAAATTATTTATAGGGATTACTCAAAACCACCCACTTGTAAGCCCCTTCATAAGAGCTGCAACCACTATTGAACTCGGACCCGATGCACTCTAGTGAAAGTGGCCGAAGGTGGGTCGGTAGCGAACATCCTAAAAACTAACATTGATTTTTGTATGAATATATGTATCTTGTGAATGTTAGACCCGAGCCGTGATTACCATCATAGACTAGGTAGAAATAGAAAGCTAATTAAAGGGAGAGTAAAGAGAAAGATTGGAGTTAATTAAATAACAAATTGCAATTGGTATTCACTTTCAGGTGAATTGGTGGCCCTTAAAAGGGCCGGTTTATATACAACACTATTGTCGCCTAATAGTGTTGCGAATGCGGAAGAAGTACTTCCGCATTCCACGAGGTCCAAAATGAACCCCATCCGGCAGGTAATCATCAGGATAGTGCATCAAGAGGGGCACTACGTCTCGCTTGACTAATTCACCGCATTCCGTATAGTGTTAAAATGCGCCATAGTCATGTGAGGGGACTTCTTGAATACGCCCCGCTTACATAGCTCCAGGAAGCATACCCGGCCTGCCCCATTTGCTAGAAACCGCTCTCTCAATGATACCAGCTGTAGCACCATGCTCTTCGGGTCGGTTTCAGGTGTCAAGTCGTTGCCTCCCAAATGGATTATCACTAAATCCAGCTCATAGCCAAGGGCCTCTGTTAGCAAATCCTCTTGTATGCGGTCTGACCGCATACCACCCCGTCCATAAAAACAGCATTCCGCATCTACTTTCAAATCGCCACCGGTTTGTTGCTCCAATCTCCTTACATAACTACTGCCAAAAATAGCAACTCGAACCATGATTAATTCATTAATGAGTTATGCGAACATAGTTATCTTTATACCCAACTGTGATTCACAGCAGAGCCGTTAATTGGAGCAAACTAATAACCAATCAGAAACCAGATAAGACGTCAATTAGGACACCATAATAACGACAGCCCATTGCCGAAGTTTGGATCCCCCCTAACCAAAATACCTTTAGAAAATGACCACACGGTTTAACCAGATAAGAATTTAATATAATATTGCTGTTTTCTATTTTCAGTTAGCCACAGTGTGCGTCACGGACACGGACTTTACCTGTATATAATGCACTTATATATTTCTTTGCCATTAAATGGAACCCTCTTTATTTCTTTTACGAACTATGTATATATGTTAAAGCACTGCTTTTTTAACCAATATACTACACTATAAGGGACAACCCCCTTCAAATTAGATAGATAAGCTAGAATAACTCCCCCTCTGGCCTTGTATTTCATTATAATCCAAGGCTGGGGGGGGGGGGGGGGGGGAGTGGTGGCTCTGAAAAGGCGTTGGTTGCATTACACTCGATTAGGATGCTAGGACAATAGGAACAACCTAAACACCATAATAGGGAACACATACAAAACAACATGCTCTGCAACAGTACACAGGGTGCATTGCCTAATCATAACAATGCACCCGCACCCAGTTAATGGCCCAGCACGTACTCTAATAAGGAGCTGAACAAAAGAATATCAGCTCCGAGTACAAAAATTGCACTGCACCCAGGGAATGGCTGAACAAAAGAATATCAGCCTACCCTACCCAAACCCCAAAAAGCTGCTGGTGTGTACTTGGTGATTTGGAGATGGAGGAATAACAACGGCTGCAAGACCGACAAAACGATCTGGACCCCCTGAAACGGCCGCCTACCTACCGGTGTTACCACATTGCACGAGTCTGCCATGGGTTGTCATGCCACGACCAGAAGCGGTCAGGCCCTTTCTCAGGGACCGATGGGCAACCTAGGGAGACATCACAGCAACACCTAGGTCTAATTAACGAGCTACTCTCGATATACTAAAGTCAAAACTTATACTAGCTCTACTACCCTTTACAGTTTAGACTGACCATTCAAAATTCGCGCCAAAATTCCTTCAAATCAAAACTGCGCACCTTTTCTCTTTGGCATATTAACTGCTCCATTCAAAATTCCAGAGCACCACCACCCGCCCCCGCCTGCTACCGATCCCGGTCGGACTGCTGGTGCTCCCTTGCACCTGCCAGTGCAGGCGGTCCCTCCTTCCACCCCCCACCCCCCAACTTTCTGTCTTGGATGAAAGAGCTTGCTCCGCAAGCACTTGCGCCCACGACAGGCGTGCGCTACAACAGCTTGCTCTGAATGTGCACGTTAAACCCTATGACATGACACTGGACAGCAAAAAGTAAAATCATTGAGGCATGTTTAATCCCCCACCATACACACAGAAACAAAAGATCATGTATAATGGTACGGTCATGTGACAATAGCGGGAGTAATTATCATCCTGAAATTCATGTTATGTTTTTTCAGTCGGTAATGTTAATAATGAGCTTAATTTATTTATGGCATTACTTTACAGTTTAATGCACCCTCCCAACAAAACAATAATATTAGAAATATAATATTTGTTTGAAGGAAAAACCCACCGCTGCTTTTGAAACATGTAGATAGCTTCCTCTGAAGACTATGGGTCAGAATTAATTATCAATTTAATTTTTTACATCCAGTAGCCAGTGATGAACTAATCAGTGCTCTGGTGGCATCATTAAACAAATGAAATTAGGCAACAATCTGTCCCTGGAGGCCAAATTTCAATATTCTCAGGTAATTTCTGTATTAATGCGACTGACCCTATCTCCACCCATGGAAATGGACACCAATTTTGGTCAAGCTACCAACTGATAACAAATGTTTTGTCAAAAAAAAAGAAGAGTGAAACAACAGGTTCAAAATCCATGAATACCATGGGAATTCCCATGACCCATTTAATTCAAATAATTGTTTTAAAAAGTTATTGTTCTTATGTCACCAGTACAGTATGACAGCACCTCCACACTCTATCTGTAAACTGTCAGCAAGACATAAAAATTGAAGCACAATAGTCTTAACAAAGTGGTGATTCATTCTTCCCAAAGTGACCCAATAATATATCTGAACAGCAGGGGTGGGGAAAATAAAAATTGCCAATCGGTCCCACCTATGACATAATTAGTAGCCTAACCCCCCCCCCCCCCCCCCCCCCCCCCCCCCCCCGGGTTAAAAATATATTTTAAACTATTTTATAGGCCTACTTGATGAATTTATCGTTTATTATCATTTTACGGGACTTTACTGCTCGTAAAATATCCGACTGCACGTACACCCAATCCCTCAACGTACATTGAAACACCTACTTATCTGTACATTAAATGATGTTTCTAATAAGGAAGATATTAATCCATTTCATATTATGCTATGAACAACCAACTTGACACCTAATTCAATGATACTATTGATAGAAGTTGCCGACTGAACGATTAATAACGTCGACGCCGATTGGTTCACCTTGAACTTGAGCTACTGTGTATGACAACCGGTGTAAACCATTTTGCTTCCCATAACATATTATATACCCATCCCATTCATAATAAACATGACAAAAAACACCAAGACATTTTCAATTATCAAAATAGCAATTTACTTGTATAATAATGAAAAACACATTTAACAGTCAACAATAAATACATTTAGCACTGTACTCTTTATGTAAATGTCATGTAAAGTCTCCCAACGTTCATGTACGGAAGTACTATTTTATAAAGGCCTGTTTGCGACGCGACGCGACAATTCCCCATACATTCCCCATTCCCCATACATTTCCATCGGGACAGGACTGGTGCTGGATCAAACTGCTCTATGTCGTCTCCCTCGATGGAAATGCGCATCAGACAATCCAGCGTTTCCAATGTCATTGCAGGGGTTTCCCTAGAGCGATAAGCCGACACGGCCCGTGCTCCCTTAGCCAGCCAAGTAAGCGCCTTCATGTCTGGTAAGCGCCTTAACTGCAGGACCGTGTCGGCTTAATTTGTAACATGTATACAAAACAATGGAGCTGTGATCCGTAACGTCATTCACCACACATTATCACACTTCCATTTGGTATCTCTGCAATTCTTTAGATGTTCACTTTGAGGTCCATTGATCGCACCATTTTAATTGTCGGCGGGCTTGTCCTGGTCACGTGGTACAGGTGATCGGCTACTACTAATCGGCCAGATAACTGCTTGTTGTAATAATGTCTGTATGCTTGGGAATTACGCATGAAGACAAATCAAAGAAAATACCTATTAATTGAATAAACATCTTTGAAGGTGAAATTCTTGAGTAAAACATGTCACCATTAATCCTGGTATATATTTACCATATCGAAACCGTAACTACGTTGTTATTTGCTAAAATGAACGGTCACGGATCGACCAAAAAAATTACTAATTTTTTTCAAACGCAAACAAGTATTTCTGCAGTTAGTCTGATTTTAAATGACGAGAATTCGACAAGAGCTGAGTCAACATCTATTGCACAGAAAAGAAAATGCGAAGAGCTATCAGCTGCTACGGCAAAACGGCGAAAGTCAGGATATGATCCCGCTTGGAAAAAAGAATTTTATTGGATGAAAACACACACTGAAAATGATGATATTACAGGTTAAATATAATATATCTATTACATTTTTACTACAATTATTTCATTAGTTTATTAATTACAATTTTAACGCGGCTGTCTTAAAACAGTGAGTCCATACGATTTTACAACAGAAACGAAAACCAATCAAATGTCCATAACTTTGACGAATAGTCTCACCGATGTTTTAATTACTAAAATTAATGACCGATGTCAGATTATAATGCTTCAGAAATACACCAGCATTTATCAATATATTAAAATATATTTTAATGAAAAACATGGATACAAGTGCAGTTTTTATTTATAATGTTAAACAGAAAGAAAATTACCTTTCTTACTTTGACCCACTTATCATACTAGCGATCATAAAGCGCGTAGGCTAGTTCTTTTATATTTAATTTATTATTTATTATTATTATTGATCTTTTAATTTTAATAGCGCGTAGGCTAGTTCTTTTAGTTTTAATTTATTATTTATTATTATTATTATTGATGTTTTAATTATTATTTTTTAAACATTTTGGGTCTCATTGTAAATAAGGATACATAGGCCTACAGGTTCAGATTATGTTCTACGGCCAGATCAGTAATATTGTCATTTTATTTTTTAATAGGTATGTTCTGTAATATATGTCAGAAACATTCTACACGGCCAGTGAAAGCAGTTGTGGGAAAAAGTGTTTGGGTTGATGTACCGTGTGTTAATTTTGTGAGACAAAGCCTAGTGAGACATGTTAAAACAGAATCACATAAAACTGCAGTGGAGCGTGAAACGGCTTTATCGCTTTCAAAAAAAGATGGAGGGATCATGCAAAATTTCGAAAATGTAGTTGGTGCACAGAAAAAGGCTTTTCTGGGATATTTGAGGAACTTCAAAGCAACACTGTTACAGCTGTGGAAGTTCTACTCCAACTCGTCTGTGAGAATGGCAGGGCTCGAGGAGATACAGGTATGTTAAACTTGTTAAATTTACACAATACAGTTTTCATTAAGTTTTTACTTAAAATAGTTAAACAGTCATACAAAAAAAAAGAAGACTACTACATTATATCAAGGTTTAATTTCATGTTAATCAATTTGTGAATCAATGATGCATAAAATACATAAACTGATTCGTATATTTTTGTCTTGATCTTATTTCCAGAAAGTACTGAATGACCCCCACCTGAGGCTTGTTCGAGCGATCGACACCCGTTGGCTGTCGCATGAAGCAGCTGTGAAAGCTCTTTTGCTTTGTCTGAAGTCAGTGTACACAAGTCTAGACAGAGAGGTATTATATTTTATTACTTATTATATCAAAATAAGTAATGTTATAATGTATAGGTCTGTATAAAAAAATAATCAGGATTTTTATGTATCACTAAATATGTTTTCTTATATATGTAGGCATCTGAGAGACATGATTGTCAAGCTGAAGGTCTGCTGCACTTCACCACGAAGTACAACTTTCTGGCTACACTATGCTTCCTGGGTGATGTGCTGCCACCGTTAACAATTCTTTCCCGTGTTTTTCAGATAAAAATTAAACATGTATACACAAAAATTCTGATGTTTAACTACAACAATATTTTATTAACAACTGTCATAAAAGTTGAATGGTATATCTTCAGAGAACTGAACTGGACTTTGCATGCATGAAGTCGCATCTTCAGGGAACTGCAGCTGCAATCAGATGCAAGTTGGATGCTGGTCCAGGCAAACTGCTAAAGTCTATACGAGAAAAGATGGATGAACTCATTCCCATTCAAGATAAGCTGTCTGCTGTAACTGACAAACAGGAAGTACTGTTCACAAAACAGGTGGGTAGATTTTTGAAGATACCTATTTTATCCTTCTGAACTTGCAATCTGTCAGTAATATTATTATTAACAGGAACAGAAAATTTGTTATTTGTAATTCCTTTTATCCTTTCTGTTTCAGATCTTCTATCCATTACTGGCAGCCATTTTGGAGCAACTCGAACAAAGATTTCCTGACTCAGACTTTCTAGAACATTTCACGGTATTTGATAGATCATTCTGGCCAGAAGATTGTGGCAGCACCATTGAATACCATGGGCAGAAAGATATCGAGGTATTTATTTTCATTTGTTATAAATTTGAAATTTAACTGTTACATTAATTATTTTATTCGGGAAGTTTTAACTTGATTTTTGAGACTTGCATTTAGTTACAATGAAAACATTATTTTGATTTATTTATGTTACAGGCATTGGCATCTCATTTGCCATTTACAAACAAAGAGGATGCTGTTGAAGAATGGAAAGTCTTCAAACCAGTGGCTGTTCTAGCCACCAATGAGAGATCACCATATAGCCTGATGCTGAAACTACTCGATTCTTCTCTTGCCAGGGGGTATCCCAACCTGCACAAAATAGCTTCAGTGGGATTAATTATTCCTGTTTCCACAGCAGACTGTGAACGTGGTTTCAGCACCCTGAACAGAGTAAAGACAGACTTGAGAGGGTCATTACTAGAAAAGAATCTCAACAACATTCTGGCAGTAACAATGGAAGGGAAAGAAGCAAAGGACTTTGATTTTCATAAAGCTTGTGAGACCTGGGGCTCAATGAAAAACCGGAAAATTGATGTTCTAAAGTGACAGTGGACTAATCAAATGATTTTGAAGGATGTATTACTTTGTTAATTATGTTTATCATGAGAAGGTGTAAAAGAAAGACAGACATGTACATATATACAGAGAGAGAGAGACAGAGAGAGAGAGACAGAGAGAGAGAGAGAGAGAGAGAGAGAGAGAGAGAGAGAGAGATGTATATAAACATAATGATTGAAAGATGAATGTTGAGAGAAAGTGAAGATATTCACACATATACTCATGTACATACACACCTAGATGGGGAGAAAGATTATATATGTCATGAGAGGGTGTAAAAGAGTCATGGAAAGAGAGAGAGAGAGAGAGAGAGAGAGAGAGAGAGAGAGAGAGAGAGAGAGAGAGAGAGAGAGAGAGAGAGAGAGAGAGAGGTAATTTGATAATAAAATACAATTTTTCACGATTTTACATGTTTTTAATTTTTTTAAATGTAACTTGTAAGCGCCTTAAAAAATTCCTGGGGAAAGGCCTGCATTGCTGTACGCAGCCTGGTTTTAATCAGGTTTTGGCAGCTGAAACCACGCTCACATTCGACACTGGATACTGGTAGTACACAGCTTATGTTGATCAACATCGCAATATTTGGAAACAGGTTAACAAGAGCTGCATCCTTTTAACAGATCTGTTGGTGTTGCCTGGCGATGGTTTCTTTTTGTGTATACTTTAAACCCCTCCCATTCACTCACCAACTCAGTGGGGTTCACAGCTCCATCAAAGTGTTTGGAAAGCATACTGAGCTCGGAAACTCCATAAGAACTCAAGTTGTTACATGGCAAATTCTGTGGGTCAAGTATGCTCATGGAATCGCGCAATTCCATGTCAGGAAATCTTGATGTAACATTCGTTGTCATGACATTGGCGATGTTTTGCTGGAGTTTCAACAGGCCTGCATCTTGCTTGGATGTTGTTAAACTAATCCCGGCAAAAACCGGCTCACTACAGTCAACGTTTGATACAAATTCCCTCAGCAGTGGACCTCCCATGGCATCGTCGCTCAGGTACCACATATGGAATGTGTCAACAACCGATGTCACTGCGGGGTTTATCTCGGCGTAAACCAAATCACGTCGCTGTAGAAACTTGCTCAGCCGTGCGATCTGGTCGAAGATGTCACAACAAAGGTGAAGGAGATAAAACGAATTTGTAGGATGATAGTTTACAGAACAACGCTTCAGCGGTGACATCATCGTCTCTGTCTTCTTCCAACATTTTTAGAAGAGATGGTAAAGTACGGCGAACATTGGTCAGGGCATTCGTCATAGAGAGCCATCGGACTTGATGTACTTGTAGAGGCTTGATTTTGGGGTCGTCGAGAAAGTCTTGCCACATTGCCAACTGCATCAACCGTTTTGGTGAACGTCTAAAAAATCCACACAACATGGAAGGAATGCTTTCCATCCATTTAATTTCTTTTACCACTTTTGCACTATCAACAACAACTAGTGCCAACCGGTGTGCAACACAATGCATTTCCACGAGATATGGCGAATACACTTTTAACAATGACGCTACACCACCCTCTTTCCCCAACATCACTGCTGCTCCATCTGATCCAAACCCAAATACTTTTTTCATGTCAATTTCATTTCCTTGGAAAAAACTGACGATCTTTGCAGTTAACGAAACTGCATCACACGATGTCAACTTGAGCAGCTGAACATACCGCACACACGTCGATCCCTCCTTCACGTACGTTGCATATATTATAAGGTGCTTTTCAGTTCCCAAATCTGTGCTTTCGTCGACCATTATTCCGAATGCTTTACTAGATTTCAGATCTAACAAAAGAGAAAATACATATGGTTTAATTTTAAAATAATAATAATAATATCAAATTACAGTGGTGTAGGAAGGTGCCAAAAAGTGGGATATTTTAATATACTGATGAAGAATATCAAATAACAAACTATAATTACCTTCGATAATGGATTCCCTGATGATATCCGATGCAATGGTGATCAACTCGGTTGCAGTCCGCCGGTCTTGATACATGGATGTTGTTATTACGCTGCCAGTAAGTCGGGAGTTCCGATTCAGTGATTCATACTATTCTAGTGGTAAATCCTCAAATGCCAACAGGTAACTATTTCGTATCAGTGTTGTCATGGCGTCGTCTGCTATTTCTGTTGATTTTATCACTACCTGCAGCGTATTCATATTTGCAAAAATAGTATCCCCTTTGATTAAAGATGAACTCTAGGTCTTTGTTTTAATTAAAGCATACGTCCTTCCTTCATTATCACCAATAAATGGTATCATCGATAATAAGTAAACCTTTAATCTCGTGACCGGTTGTGACCGACTGTTCATTGCGTTTTTTGGTGCTAATCCCATTGATGTAATTATTTTGTTATTACGCGCTTGCTTCATGATCACAGTGCTATTAAAGATTACTGGTCGACTTAATTAAACCTATTTTAATTGTGTACCGATCGACACCTTTGCAGGAACAAACTGAGAAGTGACACAAATAGCTCATTCACCGTTTCTATTTCCGGTCATTGATAGAAAAACAAAACATGACCGATTGATTTGTATTAAACGTGTGACCGGTTTAAATGTATCACAACTCAAAATAAACACCTGTTAGTGAAGTAGGTAAGTAATGAGTTGCAGAAATATCAATAACAAATTAAAGTTGTTTCCAATAATAAAAATGGACAGACGCTTCGGACCGAAAAAATAATAAAAGTGGGACCGGCAAACACATGTTTAAAAAAAATTATTTCGGTCTCAAAGATTGTGAATCGGTCCGAGACTGGCAAAAAAGGGCTTTTCCCCACCCCTGCTGAACAGTATATGCAAAGAAATATTTTATAAATAATATAAATGTATTTTTATTTTTAAATGTTAGATTGGATTCTCTCACATCCCTTTTCTTCAGTTATGGCTTGTTCAGTGCCATCTTGATATATGTCATCCAACATTCAGATGCGATTCTGCAAAACAAAAAAGAAAAAATATTTCATATAGTCTGGATAGATCTGCTATGTAATTAGCAATTGTTTAATGTAAACATTTAGTTCTTTCTATTAGTTTTTAAAGACTAAGTTAGAGAATCATAGCCTACCAAGTTTCAGATGTGGGGAATCAAAACTTCACGAAAAAACAAACTTTCAGTTAAATTTTCAATTTTACTTCTAAAAATAATAGTTTAAAAAAATATTCAATCAAATCTCTAGGATAAATGTTAATTTTTGTATTAAAACAGACTTTGAAATATTCAATGTTGAACTTTAATTTTAATTAAGAAGAAACCAGAAAATAAAATACATACATGTATATATACATATATTTTTAATCTCTTAAGTTCTTGAAACTACTAGAAAGAATCATGCAAATAACTGTTTATAAATTTCTCTGATTCAACTGATTATGTTTCCATAAGTTTCATGTATTTGTATGCACATGTTGAGGATATTAAAGCTGGATGATCAACGTTAATAAAACATCAATCAGACTGATTTGTTCAGTACATGAACCATTACAACATGTATGTATCTGGAGATAACTGGTGAATAAATGAAAACATCCATTTTAATTGTGCATTTTGTAAAAAATATGATGACCATAGGTTTTTCTTTTGGTGTTCTCTGTAGCATCTTTATTTTTCTGAACAAACAATTTAATGTAAATGATATTAACATGCAATGATTGGGTTTATATATTAAGCAAACATAAAAGCTAACAAATATTTTTCATGTTACTGTTTAAAATGTCAGTCATTACAACTGCCCCCATTTCCCATGGGCTTTTAATTAGCACTGTGTGAAGTAAATTAATTACTCCCAGTCTGCCATAAGTCAGGTACAAAGTGATCAGGTGACAACTCCCATTCTCCTATAGACATTTTATTGTCCCAATTAGTGGAGCTATGTAATCCCTTTGTAAGGTGATATCTAAAGACTTCCAGTGTTTGTGAATTGCAGAAGTTGATGAACATTACATAAATTATTTTAGTTCATTTAATCAAAATACATATATATATATATATATATATGATGCTTTTCAAGTCGGTTTTATCACATAAACTGTTTTAATGTACAATGGCACAAATGTTCCTCCATTACCGGAAATGTAGGGACAGGTTACAATGATCAAAATTATATAATTAAAAATTATAACTTATTAATACTTCCAAGCTATTAATTGATCATATGGATTTAAAAAACTTTAAAATTTTGCCTTGACATAAAAAGAAGAAATCATCATGTTTGTTTTGTAACAGAGGGAAACCACAAGTATATTTTAATTAATTACTACTAATTACTTAAAATATTTAAATGTAAACAACAACACCCAAACCTTTATGTGACACAAACACTATAATCAGCACTAGTTTGAACTTTTAGTATAGTTGTATTCACTAAATCAGTAAATGAAATGTCTATGCACATGCATTAACATAAATAAAGAGAATATATCAGACAAAGGAATGCCGCCATTTTGTTTATTTGAAAATCCAACAATGACTGTAATGCATGGTTTTTAAATGAAAAACATGAACTGTTAAAATAAAAAAATAGGTGCTACATGTAGTCAGATACTTACCAAATTAGTTTTCCTGTATGACAGACTTGTTCCACGGACATGAGGTATAGTCTTAACTAAACACATGTGCACAAAGAAAATGTCCAGGTGCCGCCATTTTGGTTTTCTTCTTTGGTTTCCTCCTACTGGCTGGAGACCCACACAGTGGTGTCTGAATTAAGTCCTTTTGAAGTTGCACCATACTGCCGTAGATAGCAAGGCTATTAATCTCAGGATTTTGCACCTCTCATAATAATCCCTTGTTCTATCTGAATTCCTGATGTCATTGTTGTTGTCTTTGTTTTTCTTGTTGGTTTTTTTTTTTTTTTTAAGTTAATTAACTTTCTTTATATGTAAATACAAAATTATCATTAATAGATAAAATAAATCCATACTGTAATAAACATTGAAATGGAGCTCACCTCCACACCCCCCACACCCCCCTCTGCCCTACAGCTACAATTTTACAGATATTTATTGTGACAGGTGTGAGTCTGGAGGGTCTATTTAATTGAGGAGGTAGCATGGGATAATTATAATCATAACATAGCATCAATGTGTATTAATATTAATAATTTTTTTAATTATTATTGTAAATACTATCAAATTCTGTTACATGTCTATGTTGTTTGTTGTTTAGCCACTTGTTCCCAATGAATTTGATCAATCCTGGTGAGAAAGTTATGAATTTTTCAAAAAATAACCATGACAGAAATGTTTTGGGACCTTATTTTTTTTTTTTTTTTTTTTTTTTCCCTTTTCTTTTTTTTTTTCTTTTTTTTTTTTTTTCTTTTTTTCTTTTTTTTTTTTTTTCTTTTTTTTTTTTTTTTTTTTTTTTTTCCTTGTTTTTTTTTGTTTTTTTTTTTTTTTTTCCACGTTCATTCAATTTGGAACACACCATTTCCATTTGCAAAAGAGGACTATCTCCAAACTAATAGTTTCAAACTTTATATTTCGGGCTTATAGAAACAAACAAAAATGTCTTAATTTCCAGCTCACCACTTATACCACTGATAAACACACTTTATAGGTTGAAATATATGTGGAGTAATCAGTGATGCTACTCAGCTTAACCATTCTTTTCACTTATACTTACAAACACTTGATACTTCACTATATACCAATATATGGATAACTTATAGGCACACTTAATAAGTGGCGTATAAGTAAAGTATATTCCACTTATAAGTTCCGTATACCCGTATTAGTTCCCTATTTGTAGCGCCGCCCAGAGGCGCGATGCAAAAACACAAAGGGGCCGCGACTAGTCTTGACGAATTAGAGTATTAGAACATGTTTTTTCGTAATACGTGTGAAAATCTCCTCCTGAACGTAATGTCAATGCATCTGGCTCGCCTGAGACATCAAAAGCTTTGCCGCGGAGTCTCACTCACTGACACGTTTGATTAACTGTGTCCACACTCCCCCCTTTTGGATTGTCATCCCCTTCTCCCTGTGTAGCACAAATTATCTCAGTCCCCTTCTCCTCCCCCTATTCTCCTCATTCCCCCCCTCTTCCTCCCCACCCCTTTAGATCTCCTTAAATCTCCTCTTGATCATTTTCACCCTACGCCCCCCCCCAGTTTCCAGTTTAGATTCCCCCCCCAGTTATGCTCCCCCATTCTACCCCCCCCCCCCCTCCCTTTTTTCCGTCCTCTTACCCTCCCCTGTTGCCAGACCCCTGTCGGCACCCTCCTAAATACTCCCCCCCCCCCCCCTCTTTCACTCGGTCCCCTCCAGTTTTCCCCCCCCCCCCCCCCCCCTACATTTTCTCGGTTCTCCGAACATCGTCTTTCCCTTCTCCCCTCAGTCCCCCCATTACCCTCCGTTCTACCTTCCTCCCCCCCTTGACGCCCTAACATTCCCCTCCCCCCACATCCAACCCTTCTTCCCCTTTCACCCTCGATTCCCCCCCTTTTTTACCCCCTCTTTTCCCCTCCCCCTCCCCCCCCCCTCCCCTCTCCAGCTCCCTTCCTCTCTCCACTCTCCCTCCCCTGCCCTCCCCTCGCCCAATTTTGTATCGCTAGTTTAAGTGTAGTTAGTTAAATGGTGACGTCCAGCGGTTTAGTTAAAGTTAGATTTACTGTTTTTAAACGGTGTTACGGTGTCGGTTGTAATACTTATTTTGTACTTTCCTGTTTCGAGAGTTAACGGATTTCCCTTCAGTTCAGTGGTCGTTCGACATTCATTCGGCGTGGAGGGATAACAGTGACATACATTTGATAAACGACATGTGTGACATACTGTTCGCCCATACTAGTGTCGTAGCGCTTCACCTGTTTGGATTTTATTTGTTTACCGATTATAATCATTGCAAGTCGGCAGTCAGGTAAGCCAGTTTTACTATTTTACGGGTACCGTTTCATGATACATTTCTCGTGATCATAGGGGGCGCTTATATTAGAGGGGGCGCTACAAATAGGAACAATACGGTAAGTTATTTCCGTAAGGGCTATTTGTTTGACATTACTAATGCACCTGAATGTGTTTGAACAAAATCTTGTGATTAAAAAATTGTACATTTTACAAAATATGGATTTAAAGTGAAATTACGGTAAGATATGCTATATTTATTGTGTACGAAGCCAAAACAAGGGTGCGAAAAGTGACTGTCGTCGACTTTAGCAACAATGACGTCGCATGCACCGTCTCCTCACGTAGAAAACTTGGATGAACTGACAACCGGATTATTCAGTGGACCGATGATTTATGGAGGCACATTTAATATAAACTTCAACTTTTCAGCAACGAATAATTCCATGAACATCAATAAAAGAAAACACACCGATGACGACACAGACACTGAGTGAACAATTCTTGATCTTTTTCTTTGTTGATAAAACTGGCACGTTGAAAATTTTGTGACGTACTACGAGCAAATTAAATATTATATTGTTCGTGAATTTTAGCTATTACATTGTCTTTAAAAGGTAGTTCAAACAATATCATTAAAATTATAGGTAACTTTTCACTCGTTCTTTCTTATTTCTGTTCATTGTTTAAACAGAACTATATTCCTATGTGTAATAATTGGTGGTTCATCGGTTTGTGTAGTAACACAGCTGACCTAGTGTAAAGTTAGAAATCCCCGTCATTAGCTAGCAGTGTTACAATTTTAAAACTATTATTGGAAACAAAATTCCAATTTAGGGTATGTAATAAATACAAAACTACATATATGTGGTTTTGTCTATATATATATATATATATATATTTACACACACAAACACACACACAAAGTTTGTATATATACACACACACAAAGTGGACTGTCCAAACCGGCATCTATCTAAACCAGCATTGTGTGTGTAACCCCGCACAGTTTTAAAGTCCCATTCAGCTATCGTTCATTTATTTGGAGAAAAAAAAAACCCTCTGTCGACACCGGATGCCTTCTATTCCGGACTTCGGTTGCAAATTCAAGAACAAAAGAACGGTCCATGTAGTAATGGCGAAGGCCCAGAAATTATCTCCCCCTTAGAGGTTGCGTCGTTACTATACACCCTATAGTCTCGCTTTAAACAGCTGTTAGGTAGCGTGATTTGAAGCCACTGGTCGTATAAAATTACTTTGTCCACCTCTGTACGAACAGGAAAAGTGGTCATATTTTTTCAGATGATGAGGCATTGCACAAAGAATGTCTGGACTGCATAATGGATCTATTATATGACAAAATATAACAAAAAACAAAACAAATGGTGAATCGCTGGAAAACAAGACGTTTGTATGTCATTGCCAAAAACCTATCCATTCTCATTTTGTGGATTTTAAATTTTTTATTATTTATATATTTGAATAAAATCTAGTTTCATGTATGCTATGTCAACATTTGTTTATTTGTGTGTTTTGTTCACTACTTTTTGGTAAGGGGGAGGGTTTTGGTGGGTTCATCCTACCCCCCATCACATTGATCATGCTTGTTGCCGATTATTTATTTATGAATTAATTTATTTATTTTTAATCAATAATTTCACAAAACTAAAATAAAACGTGTTTTAGAAACAACACTTTTTTAAAATTATGTACAGGGCCAGCGGAGTGTATTTGAAAGTGGGGATGAGGGGTGTGTGTGTGTGTGTGAGAGAGAGAGAGAGAGAGAGAGAGAGAGAGAGAGAGAGAGAGAGAGAGTATATATGTATTTGAGAGCCTGTTGGTGGGGGTTTGGAGGCATGCTCACCCAGAATAAATTTAAATATCAGATGTTAATATAGGGCCTATGGAATTGTTTTTAGGCACAAGGCAAAATAAAATTTTATTTTCTTCATTTGTTAAACTCTATATTTGATTATTCCTTTGTTAATCTGTCTATAGGGGGCCTACTATACTGACACACAATGAAAACGCAAAACAGATATTTTTCAATATTTTGTTGTGATTAATGAAAAATATATTTATTGGACTTAAAATAACAATTTATGAGAGGAAGCCATTGATTGGTACTTTTGTCTGGGTTTTAATCCTGGTTTTGTTCTCGTTACACATACAATAGCAGAAACACACAAAATGGTGTGAAATGCGTTCACTACATGCTCAATCATGCTGCATGCAATCCACGTGAAATGCACATATTTGGACATATAAAAGTCATGTAACGGTGTCATATTCCTCATCACATTAAGAATACCACGACTCAAAGAAGAACAAAGGGAGTGAACGTTGGGCATGGTTCAAGCGGGGACTTCGCAAAGCCAACTTGCTAGGACCTTCAGAGTCCATCCATCAACTATTGGACGACTTGTTGAACGTCATCAACAGACCGGGAGTGTCCGTGATCGACCTTGACCTGGTCAGCATCCCGTTACGACCCCACGCCAAGATCGGCAGATTCGACGACACCACCTCCGTGACTGGGTTCAGAACTGCGACGATGACAGCAAGCAACATGATAGGACATCATGGAAGGCCTATCCATCCGATGGCGGTCATCCGTCGACTCAGAACGGCTGGACTCAGATGCAGACGCCCGTACAATGGTAACATCATGACACCGCGACATCGTGCTGCGAGACTACAGTTTGCTCTCCAGAATGGTAATCATCCACCAGCCTTTTACTGGAGCACTGTTTTCTCAGATGAGTCCCGTTTCTCCGTCTCCTTTGCCGATGGAAGAGCACGTGTGTACAGGAAACTCCATGAACGGTACGCCGACGGATGTGTGAGGGAACGTGATCGGTTTGGCGGCAGTTGTCTGATGGTATGGGGGACAATCAACTGTGATTTCAGGAGTGATCTCATCATTGTCCACGATGCCCTTACAGCCCAGCTTTATGTTGATGTTATTCTAAGACCAGCCCAATCTCCCAGCCACTTTTTGCGCCGTCACCCGAAGACCAGGAGGTCCCCTTCTGTTTCAAACAAGACAATGCCCGTCCACATACTGCAAAGAATTACCCAGGCATTCCTGCAACAAGCCTGTATATCACCGTTATGAACTGGCCCGCCGTTTCACCGGATTTTGAACCCAATTGAACACGTGGGATGAGTTAGGACATGGTGTACGTCACCGCCAGCCACCACCACGTAACGTCGCTGAGCTTGCACAGGCGTTGCAGGAGGAGTGGAGGAACATTCCTGTGGCTTATTTGAGATGTTTGTGCCAATCCTTTCCCCATCGTCTTCACACATGCTCACGGGCCAATGGTGGTCACACCAGATACTGACCTTGATGGGGGGGGGGGGGGAGGGTTGAACTTTTCGATTACAAATACAACTCGATTACTGATGATAACTGGCCATGTTTCCATGTGAATGTATCTTATGAATACCAGTCATTAATGTCATATTACATTATCCATCAATTCATTAATAGTTTGTTGTTATTTGCAATGAAAAGTTGTTTTTGCGTTTTCATTGTGTGTCAGTATAGTTGGGTATCTCTTTTGTAAGATGTAATATGTATCTGGGATGCATTTTCTTTTTATACTAAGCTTATATTGAAATTACTGACAAAAACACTACCAAAGGATGCTGTGATGGTGGTGTAAACAAATAACTCCATTGAAAGTGAAAATGCTGAAATTAAAGTAATTGGTAGGAGTAGCCTGTGTGGTGGCCATGGGTTTACCTTCTCAGTGAGTCAGTATCTATGCCAAGTGTCAAAATGACCATGGGTCAAAATTAAGAAGGCTGTTTTTCTGAAACACAGATGTTTAAAACCAAATTTAAAATGTGCTGAGATGTTGTAATAAAAAGATTTATTTTATTTTCATTATTGGTTATTCTAAAGAGACTGCAGAGCTTGTTTTCAATGCGAGATTTGAATGAATACTTGAGGAATAACAGAACAAACTGTTTGGTTTTTGCTACTGACCCAAAAACAAACTGACCATAACAAAATACTTTCCAAATTATAATCTAGAAGCCTTATGTGTCGGTGTTCGAGATTTAAAATTTTGGGCAGTATCCCAGTTGGATACTAACATTTCGAAATCTGGTATCCCACCTAAGAATTTAGTATCGAACTTAAATGAAATTCATAAATAACATCGTAACAAACTTGGACGACACTGTTACTTAAATGATGACTTTCATTGTTTCAGCGAAAATTAAAAACACAGTATTAAAAAAATCAACAAACAACATTATATGGTATCCCAGTGGGATACTGGGTTATTGAAGTCTGGTATCCAAAATTGAATTCTGGTATCCCCGGGATATCGGGATACCATTAATCTCGAACACTGTGTGTTGGAAAGATGCATACCCAGACCACCAACACATACTGACACTTTAACAAATGAAAACGCGTAATTTTAGAGTTAATAAAAAACAAAAAGATTATTCCTGCTAACTGGGGGCAGCCATTTTGTTTTGTTTTTGTGACGTCGGTGGTATAGCTTGGGGCGAAGTGACGTCAGCTTTGTTCAACTCCTCTTAAGCACAGTGTCAATAAACGCTCTAATTTACAAGGTGCTTCGCTTTCATCAACCTGACTTGTAAAACAACATAAATGACTTGATAGTATAATAAACTATTTAACTAAATATATTTCAATTTGCATCAAAAGAACGAAATGGAGTTATGGTATTTTTCTCTTTAAAAAAATCCAAAGAAAAAATGTTTATTATTAGGCCTATTGGTAGGGTACGTTCGAACAAAAACTACCACTCACGATACCCAAGTGATAATTTTATTTTATTTGCGACTATTAATTGGTCAGTTTTGTGATTTTAGATGGGAAAGTCTACTTAATCAAGGGTTTTACAGAATTACTTACAGTAATAAAATGATAATGTCAATTACAATTTGAGGGGCGTCCACGCGGCTATCGGACAATTTCTTGTGATCTTAATAAAAAAGGCACGTCTTTTTAGTGTGCCTAGACACAGTGTCTGGGGAGTGTCTAATTATACACCTGCCAATCAGGAACCACAGGTACAGGCCACGGAAAGAAAATATCAATTAACCAAGAACACACTCCGATTATTATTTCAGTACGTGGTTTAATTTATGTACAAAACATAATACAGTTATTTTAACACTTTGACAATGGTGGCTTATTCTGTACTGAAAAATAATATATACTTGTTGCCGGCTTACTGGGATGGATATTATTACAGAACATTGCGATGCATCGGCAAACATCAGATATGTTTTGTTTCTTCACTTCGAAGACTAATTCCTGACGTGACACGTTAGGTATAACGTAACCACCAGCTCGCCAGAGGGCGTATTCACTAAGATGGTACAAAATGGCTGCACCTGTTATATATAATAGCCATCATATTTAAGCATTTTATTAATTAACTATACGATTATACTTGTTGATATTAAACAATAATGTGCGTTATATATCGTTGAATATGCATACCAGGCCAAATGCCTAAGTTAATTGTTCCTTCCTTTAAATTTACCATAACAGTACCGCTAATGAAATATTACCAAAAAACAAATGTCACGTCCTTGCTTACAAAAAATATTTTTTCAAATAAAACCATCATTCAAACACATAAAACAAAAGTAAAGTGGCAATAAAAGTATATTTATATTTTCTTAAGGGTGTTAATTTTAAGCTATAATAAAAACTTAGTTCAACAAATCATTTTGAAATTTCCACACCCATGGAGTCCAAATATCATGCCATAGAATGGCCCTTAATCATTAAAACTACATTCCCTGGAATATTTTTATTATTTAAATATATAGAACAGAAAATCCAATTACGTTTGGTACATATATGACGCCGCACTCCGTATTGGTTTCACTACGCTGGCTTATCCAGGTCAAACACAAAGCCATGATTTTGAAAGTGGAACACTTTTGACGGGCTCGTACCGATCTCGGTTTTCATTGGCTTATCACAAGTATAGAATTCCCCAACAAGAGATCATGTAATAATTTCGCAATGTTTTTAACAAATTTAACTGTCTTGATTGAGTAAATATGGCGATCTCGCCACAGCGTGTCCCAACACAAAACTAGTAGTATAAGTGGTATAACCCTGTAGTTTTGGCACAAAAAGATGCTGATAATGACAGTAGATATATACTATAATATATGTTGTAATATATGTCTTCTAGCAAGTCTAATATGTATGATAACTTCGCCTAACGATGAAAATAAGTCCTGGCGAACTCGCCCGGGGTGACTTCGCCAGGGCGAGATCGACACAGGGCGAGATCGACACAGGGCGAGATCGCCAGGCTCCGTTTGTACTTTGCCAAGCTATGGCGGCAGAGGCGACGAATCAAGCGTATACGTTTGAAGACATCCGTTCATGGCAAACACACACGACTTTTTTAAAAGTGCACTTGAGCTTGTATTTCACATTTGTACATGTATGATGTTATAATATGGTAACCAAATAATGTAACTTTAATGCACATGATTGGTATATTGTTAATTAAGAAAATCGTAATGATATGAGTTGACTAAACAGTGTGGAGCTAGTTGACCAACCATGTTACTGAATTTACAAATATTTTATTTTCTCAAATGTGGCATTTTACTTGATCTTGCATTAACCTCGGGGTCGTGTTTTTGTCTCTGGGCAACTACCGGGTTACTGGTCGGTAAATAGGCTGACCGAGAAAATGACGGCAATAAAAACCATGATTGATATTGACTTTTCCTATTTTTAGGATGAATTTGACCATTACAAACAAAATGTAAGTGATAAATGATAAAATTAAATGTCTATCTACCTGAATCTTCTTGCAAAACCTTTGACAAAAATACCACTCCCCAGTTCCTGCTTGAGTGCTAAAATCACTAGCAAGTTTCGTCAATTCGTAATAGAAACTGGCAAAAACGTACCCAAATCGAAACGTACCCTGGACTAATCATACCCACTTTCTGTCGAATGCCTGACGTTTCGCCCCAAGCATGTACGGTTCCATTTCAATTCGCCCCCAACGCATTACCATTCGGCCCCAATGATTTATTAGTTCGCCACCGCAAAAAAATTAAATAATAATAATAAAATAATAATAATAATAATAATAATAATAATAAAACCAGCTATATTGTTTAATGCCGCTACGGCTGACACAAGAGGTGTACGAAAGTCAAAATCCCTTTGATTTAATTTTAGGCTGATCAGATCAGAACAGAACAGAACAGAACATCCGGTGGCACCAGAGGAGTACATTATATAAATTATATATACATATGTACACGCATACGTTAAGTGGCAAGTGTTTATAACAAACAAATAAGTAAGATTAAGCTTCATAAAATGGTTTTCAGGAGGTAAAGTGGTTATTTATAATATTAATAAGTTCACAAAGTTTTTTTTACAGATGCTGACACGTTTACAGTTGAACAGTTCTCTGAATTTAATTACATTTTGTCTAATAACATAGTATGGCTTTAGTAATCTTTTTCGTTCCTTGTTGAATTTATCACAAATAAAAATATAATAAAATTCATCTCTAATATCACCTATATTTACATATGTACATGTTCTATCTTCTTTTGGAATATTGGACCACCTGCCCTTTTCAATTGGTAAGACATGATTAGACATGCGAAATCGGAGAAAAATAGTATAGTTGTTCCTGTTAAATATATTAAAGTAACTTTCAAATTCTATTTTCTCTTCAAAAAGCAGGTATGTAGAACATTTCCCTCATTCAGTAATACTGTCATGTCATGTCATAGGGTTTTACGTGCACATTCAGAACAAGCTGTTGTAGCGCACGCATGTCATGGGCACAAGAGCCGGCCTCAGATACTGTTGTGCCGGTATATACTCAGAACTGGCAATACTGTTGTGCCAGTTCTGAGTATATTGGTCTTCTAGTCGTAGCTTTATGGTTCGTTTTAGACATGGAACATATATAAAATGCTGTGCGTCCCATACATTATTATAACCGAGACTTTAAAATATATCTTGCATATGTACAATCCATTTATATTCTGTGCCATATTGAATAAAATCTTAAAACATTAGTTTGTAAAAGCACAAGGATAGTTTTGTACTTCTACCTGTTAAAATACTATCCCCAAAACAAACCATTCTACAAAATACAATCAGGTAAAGGGGTTTTCTTCCAAATTAACCATATAACATATCTACAGGATATCAAAGGGTCATTCTACAATTTCTGAATATTTCCTGATCTCACGTATCAAAAAATAAACTTGATTTAAAATTAATTTATTACTGTTTATGCATAAAAAGAATGTATTGATTGTATATTCTGATACTCAGCAGAAAGTCAACGTGAGTGATTTGCAGAAAATTAATATATTTTTATGTGACAGTCACTCTTAATGTCATTTCCGTAACATACTTAATACAATGTTTTATACTATAATGAATATGAACACTTTTCTTTTTAAAGTTAACTGTAACATACATTAATATCTTAAACGTATAAAATCATTTATGAACTAAAACAACTTTACTAAAATATATGTTCATGTTCAAGTTTGAAATGGCGATTTACAGCAATGTTTGATGGAAATATGGTTTGCAATACTAATTACTAACATGTATCATACATATGTTCACCCTTATATTGTTAGTATTGTGTGGCACTTATTATTTTTGGCTTTCTGTAAGGCCTAGTTAGTAGTAAGGTAAAATAATTCATGAAATTATAACATGTTACGGGAAAGACGTCATGTAACGGAAATGACATTGCAAACTACGCAAATGGCATTTTAATAAAGAAGGGTCTGCGAAGTTTATTTTCTTTAGTTGTGAATAAAAAATGAACACAATGATGCACTGAAAATTAGTTTAATTATAACTGACTCCAGAAAACTACAGCTGAAAAAAGATTTCAAGAATACATTCAAATGGAATCAATATACATGTATTATGAATGTATGTTGTACAAAAATACATTGTCACACAAACGCGCACGCACGCACACGCACGCACACGCACGCACACATGCGACACATTTAAATAATGTTACATATGCAGCATTACCATACATGTACAAGTACATATTTTTGCAATTGTTTCTTATTTTCACTTTTGTTTGTGATATTCCACACGCAATCAACCTAACTCAAGAACACTGTTTCCTCTCTAACCCTTCGTAAACTGGATTGTACATGTAAAGGAACAAATCTGTTACATATTCATCAAAATGGTAACCAGTTCAATGCCAAAAACAACCCCAAACATGTTCGCAGTAACTGAGATATAATATGCATAACACCCTAAGTACATTTGCTTTATTTTAAAGCTTTCAACCTGAACAGTTAATCTTAATCTACTTCTTACTCTTCAAGTTGCCATATTTTGGGATCTACCTCAAGGTGTCTTTTTGTCACAGGCCTTAAAGCTTCCTCTAGTAATGCTATTAAGTTTGATTTGTGATACCATAAAATACAGTTGCCAAAACCCCCGGATTTAACCAATTTTATGCAACACATCCATCTCAACTTCATCATCATCGTCAAGATCAACAATTATTCCCGGAAGAGGTAAACCATCATAAAGTACAAAACATTGCTTTGAGATCAGGCTTTCGTCAATATCTCGAACCTGCTTCAACACAGTGATGTCTATTGATGGATTTTGTGCTGACGTCTCATCTGGTTTTGTTATTTTGTTACCTTGTTAATGAAAATAAATGTGCTTAAACTTTCATTGTATACATTAGTATAAATTTTAGTTAGGTTGCATTTTTTTTCAATCACACTTTGCATTTTGTTTTTAATTGTAGCTTTTTTTCTGGGAGAAAATGGAACATTTAATGACATCTCGGTAAATTTTAAATTTTGGTTGTTAAATATTTGATGTAACAAACGGTCATTTGTACATGTGGTCTAGATAGTGTGAGAGGCTACATAAACTACTCCTACTGAATAGCAGCAATATATGCTTTATTTGAAGTTACCCACAGACAGGATAGCACATACCATAGTCATGGGCTACTGATTGGGACGGGAGAAAATCCGACATGTCCTCAGATAGTGATCGATCCTATGACCAACCACACCTGCATACATGTTCCTTCATCAGAAACATTTTGTTAGATAATTTAAATACACATATATAGTGTTTGGAAATGATGTTGTAAGAGGTTCATAACACTGGCATGTAGCAGGATTCTAGAAAAAAATAAAGTGTCATTTCCGTAACACAAATGCCATTACGGAAATGATTATTTCGGAAATGACAATTACACAAATATGAACCCAAATGGGGCCTTGAACGTATCTTTATGAATGTCTACGAAATATAATTTTTATTTTGTTAGCCAGTGCAGGGGCGTAGACTGGGGGGGGGGGGGGTGTCGGGGATGGACACACACACACACACACACACACACCCGCTGAAGTAAATGGTCCGCTTTCAGAACTAAAACATACAGGTTTATACATATGGAGTTTCTGGTGGTGCAAAAACAAAATAGAAAAAGGGTCCACTTGGTTCATATTCGACCCCCCCCCCCTCCCCCCAGGTCCAGATCACACTACGCTCCTGCAATGCCTGTGTAATTCTATGAGTTATATGGTAATGACAGTACATTAAAATACGCAAGAAAATACTAATACTTACCTGTCAGATTAACAGGGTGCCCTTTTCAAATCAATAATTTAAAGTGCGCGGAAACGCCATTTTCATAAAAGTAATTTTATAAAGCACGAAAAATGTCATGTTTGACATATATTTGTAACATGACAATACAAATGAGTATATAATTATTTATATCTGAATTGAAACTTCCCTATAAAAGACCCACACCCACACCCACACCAAAAATCATCAAGTTCACACCCCCCCCCCCCCCCCCCCCCCCCCCCCACCCCCCCACCCACCCTAAAAAACCCCTTTATTGTATTACAGTTTAAAACTTTCACCTACAGATTAGCAATAAAGTGACAAACTTGGGACCAGTGTTATTTTATGTAGGTACATAATACATTGCCACATTTGCACTATTTCATCATATTCATGTACTGGGGTCGCCCTGATTTGTAGCGAACTGGTTCGGGGACGAAACGTCTGCTGCCGACATTATGACTGGCTGCCGTTCTGCATTACGCTTACATTACTATCAAGAGTAACACTTTGGCCTCGGATTACAGTCATCTTCCCATTTGGTTATGGCCTCAGATAATTAGTTATCCTAAATATGTCCGCGCAAGTAGTCTGCTGTTTGACTGTGCTTATTTCATGGCAGACAGCTTTGAATTGGCAACTATTTGACTGAAGTTGACAGGGGAGAGCATGTAGTTTGTAAACATGTGTAACTTGTTGACATTGAAAACTTACAAAAGTAGAAATCTAGTGCTTTTTGTGTAAAATGATTTAAATGGGTGTACTCCGGCCAGCTTTAGTGGGTGTGTTTGTTTAAACCAATATCCTGGGTCCTGGGAGAAATAGCTGGGCAACAGGAGTTGTCCTTTTCAGGGTATGTTTCCCTCAAAAATCTATGGGCCTGCTGATATTAATAACAATGTTATAGCCACTAACGCTGTATAGAAACATAGAGCGTAATTAATTGTGATCTGTGGCCTTTTGTGGGAAGTAGGGCGATCTCGACACCGGTTGATTACGTTACGGGCGAGATCGCTGAATATTCCATTTAGTCTTGGGCGAAGTCGTCGTACTTTATGCATGTAACTAGACGGGATTGTGCATGATACATCAGTTTATTAGCTTATTAACATTATGTGCATGTTTTTGTTTTTGTTTGTTTGTTTGGGGGGTTTTGTGGGGTTTTTTTTTGGGGGGGGGGGGGGGTGTTGTTGTTGTTGTTTGTTCTGTTTAATGATAAGATTGAGATTATCAAATTTGATATTTATATAACAATATAAAACAAACACTGTAATTGTACCCCATTTTTTCAGGATCTGGGAGATGTACTGAAATCCGATTGTATTGGGCTATCAGTGTTCCCACGGTACCATAGGTGACAAACATTCTGCCTGAGTCCCACAGGTCAGAACGAGGACCACAGACCGATCAGTTTATTAACCTGCCTCCCCGGTATTACCTTTGACAAAGGTAAAGCGAACTCTTTCCATGGTACCACAGATAAGAGCGGGCTCCTCTCGGTAACAAGAATGGGCCCTATCCCACTGACATTCATACTGCACAATATGTAATGACCCCTTAAAACATGTGCCGCCCAAACCTGTGATCCACCCTCACCTCCCAGATCCTGCCCCCACAAACCAAAAGTTGCGACGTTTTTATTATAACACAAAATAACACATTCACAAATACATTGCCGAATTGCAATAAAGAAAATTTGTTTAAATTTCCAATTCCAACTTACTCTAACATGATCTCTGGGCTCAACTGAATACCCCCAAACCAAATTTCTCATATCTTTTCATAAAATTGTTGATCAATGGACTTTTGAAGTTTTCAGATATACTGCATTCCACAAAAGTGCCGTTTTGCAATAAACTGCCTTTTTCAACAGAAAACTACTTTCTTATCATCTCAAAATCACTGTATGTCTTTAACTGGAGGTTAATTTCTCATTCCAACTTTTATCAATAATAAATTACAATTTTTTTTATTTGAGTTTATTGCAAAATGACAGGCTAATAATTTTTTTCAAAGTGTTGTTTTGCAATAAGGTGCTGAATTGCAATAATTTGTTTTTAATTTCTCATTACAACTTACACAAACATGATATCTGCTCTCAAATGAATACCCCCAAACCAAATATGGCATATCTTTTCATAAAATTGTTGATCAACGGACTTTTGAAATTTTCATATATACTGTATTTCCACTAAGTGCCGTTTTGCAATAAACTGCCTTTTTCAACAGAAAACAACTTTCATATCATCTTAAAATCACTGTATGTCTTTAACTGGAGGTGGCGAACAATGTGCCATTCCAACGTTTATTAATAATAGCGTACAAAAAAAAAAAAAATTGTATTTATTGTAAAACGACACGCTAATGCATTTTTTCAAAGTGTATTATGTGCAATAAAACTGAAATTGCAATAAAAAAATGTTTTATATTATTTACTATTCCAACCTACTCTTAACATTCAAATGTTTTTTCAACAATAATGATTGAAAAAATAAATATACAGACATGGAAGTCGATAGAGGTCATTTAGGTTACCAAGGTTGGCGGGGGGTGGGAGTGGGGGTGTATCCGTACATCGAGGGCTCTTATAATAATAATAGAAATATAGATCTGTCGTAACCTGTAGGTTATCAGACCTGCATTTCGTGGTAATCTGTACGTGGGTTACCAGGCACTACGATTATATTATGTCAGTGCCATCATGTACGTTGTATATAATATGTGTATGTACGTGATGTAGCGATGACTTAGCGCAGATAATGCCAGGATTAAATCACACACACATGGGCTGCTTGATGAGATAGGAACAGCCACGCCCACAGCTCGCTGATTGGCTCGCTAGCAGTGGCGGCAAGAAGCGACTATTTGAGCCTGCTGTCATGCTTGGTACCATGCCAGTCTAATAAGTATGCAAACGCTTGCGGTACTGACGCTTAAAATACCTGCTTAAATTTGATTAGAAAGATGGCTGAGTTTGAAGTTAAAAAGTGGGCAGAGGAGCATGAAATAACACCTGCAACCATTATAACACTGTAAGAAGAAGGATTTTCTACGAAACGAGCATTAGCTAAACTCACCCCAGAACTAATCGCTAAACACTTTCAAACGGGTAATAAAGCAATTTTACCAGCCCAGGCTCTGTTCTTAGAAGACGCCATTTCTTCTATTCAAGAAAAAAACTTAAAAAGTGCAGCCACTGGATCCTGTTGTTCAAGAGTGCCAGTCCAAAATAAGCAACAACCAAAAAATGAGCTATGAGGACATCCTGGCAGTAGTGACGAGTGCCGCAAGTCAGCTGAATGCCGAGAAGACCAGACCAGCCAAGGCTGCAAACCCAAACGGTACGTCTGTTCTTCACACATTATTATCAGCTACTACTGAAGGTTTACCTACGACAGCGAAAAGACCGACATTCCGTGATGTACGAGATTTTATCCATCATACTACTAATGAAAATGTTCATGATGATGAAGGATTCGCCTTAGGGCGTCTTGAAATTAAAATGAAAAGACAAACACTTGCCCTAGAAAATCTAACAGTAGCACAGTATTTCGAGGGGTCACTCAGAATCATGAAAGAAATGATTGAGAATGACGGCATGAGGATAGACGGTGTCAAAAAATATGTTGACTATTTAATCAAAGTGTCCACCTTTGCTCAGGCTTTTAACTGGAATTCTGTTGCCAGATATGATCATGCATACAGACACGCCCAGCATGCTGAAGACTTCCCATGGGCATCGGATAACACCTATCTGATGCAACTCCATCTCCGTGGCAAAAATGAAAGTACCAACCAGTCATCCAGTCGTCCTGCGACGTCACGGAACAAGAAAGACCCCAAGACGGGAAAAGTTGTATGTGAAAGATGAAATGGGCGAAGGGGGTGTTAGAGTGCAAGTTTGCTCACGTGTGCTTCATGTGCTACTCGACCGATCACGGCGAATTCAACCACCAAAGGCCGGTTCCAGACCATACCGCAACAAAAAACTAGATACTTCGCACTCTAGATCAGAGTACTCCGATCTAGGTTGTAAACTGGGGAAATGGACTACTGAACTAGAAAATGATCCAGATAAAGACATCATCTTAGACGGAATTATTAATGGATTTTCTATAGTAGACAATACTGATATAGTGCCAACCACAGTTAAAGTTGCAAATTCAGGCTCTGCTTTAAAGCCTGGAGTCAAAAATAAAGTTGAACAACATATGTGCGGAAATTAAAGAAGGAAACTATATAAGGGTCAACTCACCACCTTTCATAATTAGTTCAATTAGTGCCGTCCCCAAACCAGAGGGGGACAAAAGACGTATTCATGACTGTAGCATTGGGCAAAGTGTAAATGATTATGCTGTTAAAGAGCCGTTTCTTGTGATTCTGTTAACGATGTATTAAATGCTATAAAGCCAGGCTGGTATATGGCGAAAGTGGATTTAAAATCTGCTTACCGATCAGTAAATATACATCCTGTCTGGATTAAGCTGGGTGTTTAATTCTGCAAAACATGAAACTTATTTTATTGATAAGAAACTTCACTTTGGTGCTAGAAAAAGTCCGAACATTTTTCACCGAACAACCCAAGCTGTAAAACGTATGATGATACGTAGAGGTTTCCCTGCAACTGTTGTATTTTACGATGACTTTCTAGTAGCTGCAGAATCGTTTGAAGAGTGTAAAATTGCATACAATACACTAATCGGGTTACTTCGAAATTTAGGTTTCAAGATTAACTGGAAAAAAAGTGATTGACCCATGTACAAAATTAACATTTTTAGGTATTGCTATAGATACAGTGGCGGGTACGGTTTCCCTTGAAAATGAACGGGTGGTGAAACTTTGCGATTTGTTGAGAACATTTAATTTTAAAAAACGTGCAACACGAAGACAGATAGAAAGTCTAGCAGGTAAGTTGAACTGGGCGTCTTTTGTCATTCCATGGGGGAGACTGCATATTAGACCAACGTTTGATTTAATTTCATTACTCCAAGAGCCACACCATAAGTGCCGCTTGCCAAGTATTCAAGATGATATTCGGTAGTGGATGTTTCATTTGCAACATAGCAATAACACCAAGTTAATCTGGGACAGTCGCCCTGTCGTGCCGGTAATTACCGATGCGTGCATAAATGGGAGCGGAGCTTTCTGCTTGGGGGACTGGACTTTTACTTCATGGCTGCTGGACATGGCTATGACTATAATGGCGGTGGATAGATGGGGCCCCTTTACTTAAGGGACATCACTTCGTGATTCAAACAGATAGCACTGCAGCTTGCGATATTATAAATGCAGGATCAACCAGAAACAGTATAGCTTTAAAACTTTTAGATTGGCTTAGCTATTTATGTTTAAAGTATAATGTAACTGTAGAAGCTCAGTACATTAAAGGCAGTGATAATGTTTTAGCCGATTCAATATCTAGACTGCATGAACCAGGACAAATTAACAAATTTGTAAATACTGTATTGCTATTGTTAGGCACATAAACCCCAGCCTACTACTGGCTCCCTTTCCATATGTCTAAAGCTTCTTTGTTCTCCATCCGTTATCAGGTGAAAGAATGGCAGCGTTTACAAGTGACCTAGACAGAGAAGCCGAGTTGTGGATTAGCCATGCCTTAGCACAGTCTACCAAGAAAGTTTATGCAACTCATAATAGAGCCTATCTAAAGTTCTGCGAACTGCAAGGCTGCCAACCAGTACCAGCAACTACCGACACGATCGTGCGATACATCGCATACCTAGCCCGCAGCAAGACGTTTAAAATGGTGTCCCAGTACATTAACATCATTCGACTTCTTCATGTTGACTTAGGCATTACTAATCCTCTTTTAGATAATTTTAAAGTAAAAGCTATTCTTAGAAGGGTTAAGCGTGTTAAAGGTCAATTCACCCATCAGAAACGGCCTCTGGCTGTGGACGACCTTAAACTAATTCACACTCGTCTAGATTTCACAATTATAGAAGATATCCAGATGTGGGCAGCTATTCTGACTGCTTTCTTTTGCTTCCTCCATGTCATTAACATCGCGGATGATTATAAACGTCCAGGGGATAAATGTCTAAAACATCAAGATCTCAGCCTATTGCCATCTGGCTGTGTTCTTCAAGTCCATGCTTCCAAAACAATTCAGCTCTGAAACTGGGGGGGGGGGGGGGGGGGGGGGGGGGGGGGGGGGGCAACAATATGCTTCCCCCCCCCCCCAGTTTAAAAGCGATAGAAGTAAGCATTTGAATGAATATTTTTATTTCTACACCGACCAATTTTTTGGAAAGTTCAGAAGAATGTAGCTTATAATTCATCATATTATTAGGACATTGTTTTAGTTCGACGGGACTTGATTATGATAGGACCCCTCCCCCCCCCCCCCCCCTTACACACACACACACACACACACACTTCTAAACAGTAACTGACTTAATCGCGTGATAATAAACCTCAGCCTCACAGATTTACTGATGTCAAGGTGTATTACCGATCAGTATACTTTGAAGTATTTGATCTCATAATCGAGAAAATTAATCAGAGATTCAGCCAAAATTCCATTGATGTCCCTGTAGCAATGGAGCAGTTGTTGATGTCTGCTGCAAACCAACGTGACCACACAGTCGATACCGAAATCCCAACGATTCTCGAAATGTACAAAAATTATATCGACTTGAAAAAGCTTGCATTTGAACTGAAATGCCTCCCTGACTTCATCAACACAGCACGAGAAACTCGACCTGACCTTATGGAGCTCTGAAGAAGGTGACATCTGTGTGGACGCTGGTCTCCATGCTATGAGACGTCAAGACTGGACGTTTTATATTCAGGGAGCTGAAAAAACTACTTCAAGTTTACTGTACCATCCCAGTCACCAGTGCCACAGCAGAGCGATCATTTTCTGCTCTCAGGCGTCTTAAAACATACCTGAGGAATTCAGTGACAGAACAATGCTTGAACAACGTTGTTATAATGAATGTTCATCACAATCTTGCAGATGACCTCGACTTACGAGAGATTGTGAAATCATTCAATGGTGCAAATGAACGTCGCATCAATTACTTTGGACAGTTTTAAAGTAAACCATCATTTGACAAATAGACAAAACAATCTAAAGTCTCACAACAGAATTTACTTCCAGATGAGAGTTCATTAATCATGGTCCACAATAGTTCCTAACTGTGACAGGTTTTGTCGTTCACATATTCACTTCTAGTAATTGGGATAGAATTTAAATGATTTGCATTTTTAAATGGAAGGTCTTTTAGCTGGATTTTGGTCATGGTATTTTGTAACACTGTGAATTTAAATTTTGGGACATGGGTGTACAGCGGACCAGGTTCTTGCACCAGTAGCATGGATAGCCAGATGTGGACATCTAGATGGAAATCTTCCCAACGAGAACGCGTTCTATTAGCAATCTTGACCTGAAGATGGGTAATTTAACGTGGAAAGGCAGTGGCAGATGGTATTTGTGTAGTGAGACCTAATCTTGTACGACTTCTAACGTCCCACAGGGACATTCCCAGTCTGGAGCTCTGCGCTGTAAGACGTGTTTGTTTCGCTTGTGCACACTGCACGTGCTTTCGTGTGCTCGACTTGGGGATCCTTCATTTCGTTGTTTTTGTCAGCGAAATGAAGTTTTCTACTGGGATGTATGTGGCCATTGGAACTGATTGAACGCTGGAACGCTTCTCGCCTGCACCACCAGGTTGGATTCTTTTTTTAGCGAGATACCTTGCCTCCACGTCATTTCTCCATCTGACTGTCGACTTGGTTTTTTTGGTGACTCGTATGACGGCAATTCTGCAGAACGCCACGGTTGTTCGCGTTTAGTCTCTACATGTCCGAGCCTGTCCTAGCAGCACTGGAAGATTGACTGTCCCACTCTAAGAAGAAATAGGAAGCGGGGTCAGCCCCTACTACTCTTTTTCTAGAGTTTACCTTGCTTTATAGTGATACCATCTCGTATCCTCCGGAGTCGGGCTGGTCCGCACCACTATACCAACCCATGATGACTAGTCTGATACTGTCTCTCTCATCCCTATAAGCTGTGCACCCAAACGGCCTTAACGAGGCCACTCACGTGGACATATCGATCGGACTTTAAACTTTTAGATCTGCGTTCAAAATTTTATGTCGAAATTACTTTTTTTTTTTTATATTATTAAATAGTCTGATCCACTCTTCTTTCTCTTATTTAATTTTGGACTGTCCTTCTAAAATGCTTCAAATTATATAAATATTCTGCCCATTTTCAACTCTAACCCCCCCCCCCACCCCACCCCCCCCCCCCCCCCCCCCCCCCCCCCCACTCCATCTCGAGTCAGGCCACCGATCTTATCTCGGGATGGGCGTGTTCGAAACCCTAGTGGTATATGGGCACGTTAAACTAGTTATCATCATCATCATCATCCCACAGGGATAAGTACTGGGCAGTATAAGCTGAGTGATTCTTTAGAGCAGTCATGAGATTGTCAAAACATCCTTGTGCACAGGTACGACATTGAATATACTACTGCTTTTGACATATAGACATCGTGCTTGAAGCAATATTTTGGAACTGTTGCTTTAAATTGCACAATATGAACTTGAATTACTTCACTTTGAGGCTTGGCCTAATCAGAGAGATGCAACTACCAAACACGTAATTGGTAAGTAATATTAAAGTATGTCGGTGACTTGGTGTTTGTCTTGTGCATATTAACCGACAACTAACTTTACCTGTAATTGGTGTTATCCCTACAAATATCCCAAACAGAAGAGTAGCAAACACAACACCACCACTCTACTCCCCAAAACAACAACACGCACATATACACACTCCAGATCACACTCTAAATTGCCTTATAACATGTTATTAGATTTTCTTTTAATTTCAAATATGAACTCGCATATATATATATATATAAAAGAAAGGGAGATAGAGAGACATGGAGGGAGATAGACAGAGGGAGGAGAGAGAGAGACAGAGGCAGAGAGAGAGAGAGAGATGGAGATATGGAGGGAGATAGAGTCATGGAGGGAAAGAGGGACATGGAGGGAGACACAGATATGGAAGGGGGATAGAAGGATGGAGAAATAGACAGACAGAGAGAGAGAGAGAGAGAGAGAGAGAGAGAGAGAGAGAGAGAGAGAGAGAGAGAGATGGATGGATGGATGGAGATACAGAGATGTGGAGGGAGATAGAGAGTCATGGAGGGAAAGAGGGACATGGAGGGGGAGAGAGACATGGAGGGAGAGAGGGATGGAGAGAGAGAGAGAGAGAGAGAGAGAGAGAGAGAGAGAGAGAGAGAGAGAGAGATGGATGGAGATATAGAGATATGAAGGGAGATAGAGAGTCATGGAGGGAGACCGATATGGAGGGGAGAGAGACATGGAGGGGGAGAAAGGGATGGAGAGAGAGAGAGTGAGTCACAGATAGGGATGGAGAGAGAGGAAGACAGAGAGAGAGAGAGAGAGAGAGAGAGTCGTGGATGGGGATGGAGAGAGAAAGAGGGGGGGGGGAGAGATGGAGAGAGAGATGGAGGGAGATACAGAGTCATGGAGGGAAAGAGAGGCATGGAGGGAGACACAGACATGGAGGGGGATGGAGAGAGAGAGAGAGAGAGAGAGAGAGAGAGAGAGAGAGAGAGAGAGATGGATGGAGATACAGAGAGATATGGAGGGAGGTAGGCACTTTAGTGGAAATGCAGTATATCTGAAAATGTCAAAAGTCCGTTTATCAACAAGGTTATGAAAAGATATGCCAAATTTGGTTTGGAGGTTTGGAGTCCAGAGATCATGTTAGCGTAAGCTGGAATGGGAAATAAAAAAAAATAATGTTATTGCAATTCGGCACTTTATTGCAAACCGACACTTTGAAAAAATGCATTAGCGTGTCGTTTTGCAATAAACTCAATTAATCTTTTTTGTAATTTAAAGACAGTTAAAGAGATACAGTGATTTTGAGATGATAAGAAAGTCTTTTTCTGTTGAAAAAGGCAGTTTATTGCAAAACGGCACTTTAGTGGAAATGCAGTATATCTGAAAACTTCAAAAGTCCATTGATCAACAATTTTATGAAAAGATAAGAGAAATCTGGTTTGGGGGTATTCAACTGAGCCCAGAGATCATGTTAGAGAAAGTTGGAATTGGAAATTTAAACAAATTTTCTTTATTGCAATTCGGCACTTGATTTTGTTTTCCATGTCTAGTTAAACACATTCAGTGATTTTGAGATGAGGAGAAAGTCGTTTTCTGTTGAAAAGGGCAGTTTATTGCAAAACGGCACTTTAGTGGAAATGCAGTATATCTGAAAATGTCAAAAGTCCGTTGATCAACAATTGAGCCCAGAGATCATGTTAGAGTAGGTTGGAATCGGAAATGTGAATTTTTTTTTTATTGCAATTCGGCACTGTATTGCATAACTGAACGATTCACAGCTGACAGATACCACATTTCAATTTGACTCCTAAACTGTGACGCCTTATACCGTATAAGATTAGTTGCTAAAATCATTCTCATAAGTAAGCATCTATGTGGATTTTTTCCTATGTATACTGAATCCATCACTTACATCTGGAATCCAATATCTCAAAAGATAACCATGTAAACTGTTACAGCTAAAATCCTTCATGTTACAAATTGCCCAAGCCACTGGTGCGAAGCATGTGTGTTTTCTCATTCAGTTAACGGCTATATTCTCACTGTGAAGTTCTGTGGATTATTTTTCTTAAAAGGATTATATGTGTATGGATCTTTTACTCTGATTTACGTAAGGACATATGTATATTCTTGAAACAAGTAGAACGCTAATTGACCTTATTTTTACTTCTTCTTTAGATATTGTATCAGAAAAGGGTGTTTTATCCCCAATTTGCAGTGACCACTGTTCTGTGTACATTCTGTTAAGGCTTAGAATGACTCGATCAAAATGTTATAATAGAGTATTCTATGATTATAATACTGCTAATACTGAAGCTTTAAAAAAACAGTTAAAAAAATTACGATTGGGAGGATTTATTCATTAGCAAAGATGTAAACGTTATAGCAGAATTGATTACTTCGGTCATAAATGAGTGTTGTAAGGAATTTATTCCCCCAAAGAATATTACAGTTTGAAGAAACGATGCTCCTTGGATGAACGGAGGTTAATGCGAAAACGAGATAGATTACTCAAAAAGGCTAAACGTAGCAATAAGCCGCGGGACTGGGAGTTGTTTAGAGAAGGGCATAATAAAGTTATTGCATGTGCCCGCAAACAAAATCTGAACATAATAATAAATTAGATAGCATCCTGAATTAAGAACATGGAAATAAAACTTGGTAGCGTGTCCTGAAGCAATATCTAAAGCAAACAAAATCAAATTCTATCTTTCCGCCAATTGAAAAGGACGGAACTGTATATGATAAAGAGACAGATATTGCAAATGTAATTAATACGTTTTTTGTTGATCAAGCTGTCGTTGATGAGCCAGGGAAAGACCTGCCTCCGATTGTTTATGACGTAAATCAGTTGAATACAATTACAATAACCGAGGACGAGGTTAAAAACATATTGTTATCTGTTAACGTCAGTTAGACAAGATAAGTAACAGAAATCTTAAGGAAATTGGTATATATATATATATATAGTCAAACCTGTCCTAGTTGCCACCTGTAATCAGCGGTCACCTGCCTTAAACGGCCACTTTTTCCCTCCCAAACGATTTATAATGTAAAGGTACCTGTAATAAGCGGTCACCTGTCTAACGCGGCCAGCGGCCACCTAAATCGGATCCCAAATCGCTAAAATACCAGTATTAAGCGGCCACAATAAATGTTATCTGTTATATAAAACGGACATTTTAACAACAGCGATAAGGTGCAGCAAATAACCGATATTCACACCTTCAGGAAACTAGCTCCCATTCAGTCCCGACATCGCAACTGTGTATCCTCTGGGCAGGCTATGCTTGACATATGTAAATTCATTTACTATGACAATACACCGCATGAAGTAGGAATTAAATAATTAAATGGAAAAAGAAAACCAATTTGTTAAGAACGGTTAATTTAATACATTCCAGTTGCATTTGTTCTGAAGGAGACGACATGTCAAAAGTTAATTTATAGTCAACTGTGAAGCACACATCCGTTAATTAGAAGTGCACACGGTAAAACAAGAAACAACAACAAACTCTATATGTGGCAACCTGCAATCAGCGGCCACCTGTCTTAAGCGGCCAATTTTTTACTTAAGACAGGTTTGACTGTATATATATATAAACCATTGACTAAATTGTTCAATTTGTCCTTGTACTACTCAACATTTCCTACCATATTGAAAAAGCAGGGTTGAACATTAACATGAAAACCATGGTCGCCAGCCGGGCTAGTTGAAGAAACATTTTACTGGCACAGCTAAAATTAAAATTAGAATGTTTGTTCATAATGAATAAAGTTAAAATTCATATAAACACATGTTCTTGAGTTTTAAACCCAAACCAACTCAAATGACAACATATTTTGAAAAAAGAAAATCAGTATAAATAAATAGAGAATAATGCAATGAGTGCCGTTAGATACCATTTATCTTACGAGTTGTTTTAAAATGTATGTAACGAGTGAAAGCGAAATGTTTTATACAACGAGTTGTAAGGTAAATGGTATCTAACGGAAACGAATGTATTATTCTATTTCTTACATATCCTTTAAGCACATTTTAACCTCTTTTTTTATTAAACGCTATTTACAGCCTTTCACTTGTTCTCACCAACGGGTGTGTAAGAAACATGTTTCTTTACAAATTAACATTTAAATTATATAGATCAAATCTCGTTTTTAATACAGGGTTAAGACAAAATGCTAGAACAGCTAAGGGATGCAGCTTGACTTGCATTGTCTCTGGTGTAAACGAAAATGCAGTACAAACAGAATAAAGGTAGAACCGCGTGTGCTGTAGTATATAAAAACTAGTCTGGGTGGCAGTCCTCTTTGCGGCGATGCAAATCTCCAGTAAAGGATTTCCTCGGGAGTGTCTATCCTTTTAAGACGAAGCACGCAACACGTGTGCATTTAATTTGTAAGCCTTGGTGACAAGACTAGATCTCATCTGCTCTTATTTCAGGCAAATTGCTTAAACTTAAAACAATACCGACAACGATAATCAATTACTGACCTTTGGAATAAGCCCTGTTGTAATGGAATATTTCATTGTTATTTTAATCTGCGCGCATGTGCTCACGTTAGTGTGAGTTAAAACTACAAAATAGATTTTGATTTTGTTCCCGTATAATGTAAGCTAATTAAATATGATTCCTTTTTACCATAACATTGAATACCAATTGTCAAATAGTAGCTCTACTAGATAATTATGTCGTATCAAGTCCACTCCAATAAGCCGACGACTTCCAGATTTTAAAAATACATGCAGTGTCTTCAATACGTTTTGAGCTCCATTTTTAGAAAGACTCGGCCCAAAGCCACAGAAAATGAGTCTGTTGCTGTCAAAATATATAGCATGTTCTATGTCTTCTGCTGCCAGATTCTCGCTAATAGAGACACGGTGTGTTTTGTCACATTCGATTCAGTTTCAGTGTCTTTCTTTTTCAACTGGTACCCATACTCGCCAGACCCTAAAATCGATGGTCGCCCAACGGACTACCGTTGTAAAATTCTTAGTCACCTTTAGCCCGAGTACTCTGACTGTAAGAGAGCTAGACGGACATTTGGACATAAATACGCTCTCATTACAGTCAGATGGCCGTGGTATGTGCTATCCTGTCTGTGGGATGGTGCATAGGCCTATCAAAGATTACTTGCCACTAATGATAAAATGTAGCGGGTTTCGTCTCTAACACTATGATAAAATTACCAAATATTTAACATCCAATAGCCAATGATTAATGAATAAATGTGCTCAAGTGGTGTCGTTACACAAAACAAACTTATGCTCACCCGATTCAGAATTACCAATTTAAGAATTTTTTTTGCGGGAAAGTGCACTTAAGAAGAGGTCAAATGCTAATTAGTACTAATTAGGGATTTAATTGTTGTGAAAGTTCCATCCAAAATTCCTTTGCTCTTTAGTAGAGGACATCTCACTGAGCCCAAATCCACTACTTAAGAAAAATATTTTGTGGGAAAGGCTACTTAAGAAAGACTCTAATTATAGTCCATGAGCTAAGACTCAAAATTTAGCCAATTGGTACACCTGGGGGGACGAATGCTCATAGTGATTTTTGTAAAGGACTACATCCCTAGGAATGGAAAATTTATGATAGCATTGCAGGACTCACAGCTTTCTGTGCGTATCCACCCGTTTTGTGACCCTACCCCCATTTCCACGACAGTTATATTTTTTTTTATAGAATTGCTTAACGGTGACTAGTTTAAAAGCATTGTAAAACATTTGTTGGGACATTTAGGAATGCAAAACTTGGCGGATTGGGAGGTAATGGATTGGTGGATTCAAATATATTACCAATATTGAAATCCTTTGAGGATTAGGGTCTCCTATAACACTTTTTGTTCTATAACGTGACAAAATATAATTCACAGTTTTATGTTTCAGTAGATATTTAACATAAAGTTTAGGCTCAGCACCTCAAATATTCTTCTTGAAGGATCTTATTGCAGCAGAATCTTGCTGTGACATCTAGTTAATATTTACATCCTATATATAAAAAAAATTGGAAGTGTTTTTGTGTAACAACCCTTTTGATAACCCTACCCCCTTTCCTCAAAAGCATTATTTCAAAGGAATCGTTAACAGAATAACTAAATAAAAACATCATGTAATATTTATTAAGATGTACATGGCAAACCTAAAGATAGACACAGTTGATGGGATATACATCTGAGAAATAGAAGCAATAGTGACATCATTTGAAGGTTAGGGTCTCACATAACACTTTTTGTTTTATTATTAGGAAATACAATTTTCGCCATTTTACAACTGTAATTCCAGTTGAAGTTTAGGTTTACACTTTTTCAGGGCTTTAATGTACCTGAATGTTTGTTGGACTCCTACGAATTATTTAGATCTTCCATATATAAAGCATTTGTTAAGCTATTTGCTGATGAAGTTATTAACATGAGCATGGCTTCTAATATATATATATATATATATATATATATATATATATATATATATATATATATATATATATATATATATATATATATATGCAGACTAAGTCGAAACAATAAATCAGTTGGAAATGCATACATTGCCTTGATAGATTAAAAATACCATCATAAAGATGGATGCATATTTTGCAGATATCAAATTTCTGTGCTACGTTTCCATCATTGTCTTCAACCTGGTTGTCAAAATCTTCAATTATGAGCATTATACCAGTCTATATAGATGCTGTATACTATAGTAGTCTTCTTCTGTTTCTATTTTGCAGCCTGTATCATACTTTACTACATTACAATCTGGCTGATTGAATGCTGTGTATTTCTATTTTCTATTTTGCAGCCTGTATCAACGGCACTTGGTGTCACTGAGTCATACTTTACTACATTACAATCTGGTTGATTGAATGCTGTGTATTTCTATTTTCTATTTTGCAGCCTGTATCAACGGCACTTGGTGTCACAAAGTCATACTTTACTACATTACAATCTGGTTGATTGAATGCTGTGTATTTCGAGGTTGATTGTATGTTGTGTATGTTTTATCAAATAATCCCTGCATAGTTACACTTTCGACTCTGCCCCTTCTTTGCACAGAACAGAAACTATCCTGACAGGCTCTAATCTAGAATTGAAAAAGTAGGAGAAGTGAATTTCTCCCTTTCAAGAAGAAAGGGAAGAAGTATGATACAAATAGGCGAAGTGAACATTTATTGGTACATTTTGTAATGTTTTCGAAAGGCTTCAAATTAGACACACAGTTCTGATTCGTAGGTACACTGGCAGTGTAACCCCCAGTGTATACAACTCTACAAACATTTTGATAGTCAATACAGATTCAAACATACTTGCACCAGTTTCAGGACCACATTTGTGAGAGCAATGAAACTCCAGGGATTTCTTGGAATGCCAAGCACAAAATAGGGTTCCTCTTTTCTGAGCTAAAGACAACTTACTTTTATCCGTCAATTGCAGCATGAGCTGTATGCAATAGCAAGCATCAATCAACTTGAAAACACCGGATGGCATACAACCTTGGACATTGTTTTAATATTTGTTATCAAAACACTTTCCCTTGGAGTGTATTTGTGTATACTGCCTTCCTTCATCCTTTGACTAAGAAAGTATTTAAATTGGTGATATTGATAACCTGATTCCGAAAGATTCTCAACTGTTTTACAAAATATGTTGCTGTTAGTAAATGTCCCATGATATATACCAATCACAATATTAACATGTTTTGTGTAATGCTTTATACACCATTGATCTACCACCTCTAAACACTTAACATAAACACTGTTTACTACCTGGACTAAGTCAATCCCATCAACAATAGTTAAACAATTTCTGTTAGACTATCTGCTCATTTCAAATTCATTTGCAACGAGGCCCATAATAGAGGTACCAATGAAAGTTAAAGGATATCTGGAAATTATGCTCAGTGATTCACGCAAACAGTGATTACATTTTTGTCACAAATGGTTAATGTTTCAGCTTTTTGTGTTCTGATTTTGTCATGAGATTTATTGGTATATATAATGGCCTTGAAGCTAGGTGACATTGTTCTTCATCAAGTCAAAGGCAGTAAGTATCCACTGAAACTGCTTATGCAGTACAGAATTTCTCAGAAAATGCATTTAATCAACACTGAATGAGGATTACTACCAGTACTATGGAATATACTCATAAACCCGTTAAACGTTTGGCTTGGAAACTCTTTATAATAACACATTGATGTTTTGCTGTATCTTTTATCTGCAGAATGTAGCCTTAACCCTGTTGTAACCTCTAGAGTCCGGGCATCTTTGTTCACTTAAACTTATGGTTTTTAGGAATGCATCCACAAATATTGTTGTCATACATTTGATAAAAAATGCTGACAATCTGAAAGGCTTCAACCATATCAAGGTGCTTAATTGGAAGATAGGTTTTGTGCTTAATACGTCGGTGTGTACGTGCCATAATACAGCTTTTCAAAGCAGAGAACCGTGGAATCACTAATTTAATAGCCCTAAAGTGCAATTCCCACATGATATGCTCGTAGAAGGCTAAGCAATGCATCTATATAACTGTGAGGCTTCAAAAACGCTGAAAACTCTTAATTTCTGTTTGACAAACATTTGAATAAATCTTTCTAGAGATTGTTTAACCCTACTAAAACTTGGCAAACTGCTAGGCTGTCAAATTTCTTTTGGTACAAGTCTTTAACCATGCTGGGGGTTTTCTTTGGTTGGCTTTTTGCCCACATAGTAAACTGACCAGGCTAGTCTCATAATACTTTTAGAGCTTCATGATATACTTCTACATAGTTGTACATTTTTACTTCAAGGACTCAACTAACTACTATACCCCTATACCTATGTGCAAGCCTTAAAATCGCCATCATATGATCCCTATAGCATTAAGAATGATTCCATTCTTAAGATAATAATGACATAGCCGTCTTTATGCCTTTGCAAACTGTTTGATTCGTCAGTACGGCAATGGTTTGTAAAGGTAGTTTTATTCTGAGATGCTTTGGTTCTGGTTCACAATTTGAAATACAATCGTTGGCTCGGAAAAGAACGTATTGATAGTAGGCAGGTATCTTTGAGATGGTTCATATTGAAATCTGGTGCTCATACTGAATTCGGTCCAACTTTGGATTTTCCATTTATTTGTCTTTGTCTGCTGTGCTAGCCTCCACATGAGGTTATTTGTTTTGAAGCAACTTTAGCTAAATGTTTGGGGTTTTGTTTTACCATTGGTACGATCCATTACCAGTGATTCTGGTCCAACACATGCTCCAGAAATATAAAATTTCAAACATTTGCTTGACCAGTTCGAGCCACCTCCAGTCTTTCAATGTTGTCCAAAGATAGATTTGTCTGTATTAGGCTAAATGGTGGCTGCAAAATATAGCAGTGGTAACTCGTGGTAGCCTCTAGTTTCAGGAGACATAAAGCTCTATCATTTGTCTTCAGCAGGGAGTATGCCACATCCTGTCATGTTATTTTCAACGTCTGGATTAGTTCAACATAATTATGAAGGTAGTAATGGATTAATATTAAATTTTAGGAAACGTGTACAGCTGAATCACTTACTAGTGTATTAGTGCAATTAACAAATAGGTAAACTTGAATATAATAAAAAAAATGTGTTGTTTTGCATATTTGTGTGTGGTCATGTTATTATATGTTAGTATCTTCCATGGACTCTGTACAATAATACCTTTATAGTCATGGTTATATTACAAAGATAACAATAAATACATGATCAATATGGGGTTTAAATCAATAATGTAGACTTTTAATCGGTTTTAGTCTAATGAGAGATCATTTTAATGGCATCTCACCAACATATAACGTCAAATTCACTTTACATGCAGGACCTAAGTAGTATTTAGCAGTCTAATATAGATTTGTGTTCAATAAAATCCCCGAAACAGAACATTTGAGGATGTCAACCTAAACTTCATGTGAAATTACTGTTGAGAAATGGTGGAAATTGCACTACGTAATGTCAAAATAAAAGTGTTACTTGAGATCCTCTAGGGATAACACGATTGCTTCTATTTCTGAAATTCATATTCCACTAACTTGCTCTTCTCTTATTTTTGCCTTGACCATCCTAATAAATATTTTATAATGTGTTTTATTTAGTCACTGTTAACAATTCCACTGAAATATTGCTGTTGAGGAAATAGGGGTAGGGTTATAAAATGTGTAACTACACAGCAAATCTTGCAACAAAACTTTAATTTTGTAACCTTACAGAAAAAGTGTTATATGAGACCTTAATCCTGAAAGGATTTCAATGTTGGTAATATATCTGAATTCTCCAATCTATTATCTGCCAAGTTATATTTTCCTAAATGCCCTGAGAAATATTTTACAATGTTTTTAATATGGTCACCCTTCAGCAATTCTGTAAAAATATAACTGTTGAGGAAAGAGGGGTAGGATTATAAAATGTGTAATTACACAGCAAATCTTACAACAACACTTTATTTATAGGATGTAAATAATAACTGGATGTCCAAATGAGCTTCTGTTATAATTAGAACGTTTAAAGAGAATATTTGAGGTGCTGAGCCTAAACTTTATGCTAAATTTCTGCTGAAAAATTAAACTGTGTGATGTTACAAAAAAATGTTATAAGAAAACCCTAATCCTCGAAGGATTTAAATATTGATAATATATCTGAATTCTCCAATCCATTATCTCCCAATCCTCTAAATTTGGTATTCTTAAATGCCCTAACAAATATTTTACAATGATTTTAATATAATCACCCTTTAGCAATTCTGTAAAAATATAACTGTCGTGGAAATGGGGGTACGGTCATAAAACGGGTAGATATATACAAAAAGTTGTGAGTCCTGCAATGCTACCATAAATTTTCCATCCCTAGGGATGTAGGCTGTGACAAAAATCACTATGAGCATTCGTCCCCCCAGATGGTACTGACTGACCCCTCTGTCTCATGGACTATTAGTGCTAATTAGGGATTTAATTGTTGTGAAAGTTCCATCCTTGGAACCAAATGTTAAATGTAGAGTGCTCACCCGATTCAGAATTACCAATTTAAGAAAAAAATATTGCGGGAAAGTTTACTTAAGAAGAGGTCAAATGCTAATTAGTACTAATTAGGGATTTAATTGTTGTGAAAGTTCCATCCAAAATTCCTTTGCTATTTGGTAGAGGACATCTCACTGAGCCCAAATCCACTACTGTTCTGTAAAAGACTATTAGGGGTACACGAAAGAACTTGTAACGATGTTGTTTATAATGAATTAGGACAATTCCCAATGCAAATTATAAGAAAAGTACGGATTTTTAAATATTGGATAAATCTGCGTAACATTAATAACAGTATATTAAGAGCTATACGTGAGAAAATGGTTCAGTATGAAGATGACTGGTTAATGAAGGTCAAACAGGAACTAAACGAACTAGGTTTAAATTATATATGAAACTTAGCACATGTTAATAAGAATGTTTACAATGTAATTAGAGAAAGGATAACTGACATATTCAAGCAACAATGTTACAGTAGAATAATGATAACTCCAAAGAGAAGTCTATACAAACACTTTTTAAATAATTTCACATTACAAGATTATCTTAGAAAACCATTGGACGCTCGTCTTTTAAAAGAAATAACTAAAATCAAAATATGTGTACATAAATTAAATATAGAATTTGGCAGGTATAGAAATATTGAAAGATCAGAGAGAAAATGTACACTATGTGACAAAAATGAAATAGAAGACGAGTATCATTTTATCCTCCAGTGCCCATGATATAATGATTTAAGAATGAAATTTATTAAAACATATTACCATAGACGTCCAAACGTTTTTAAACTTACCCAGCTATTAGCGTCTGACAATGCTAAATAATTTAATAATCTCGGAAAATATTTATTTAGAGCAAATGCCGTTAGAGATCAGCTATTGGAGCAAATTGGTTAATATTAACATTACTTCTATTTATTCAGTATAGTACTATTCGATTATATGCATATTAAACTAATAATAAATGTATCTCTCAGTATACTTAATAATGACTTATATGTATTAAATAATATAAGTCAATAGAATCTTAATTAATTAATTAATTAATTAATTAATTATTATTATTATTATTATTATTATTATTATTATTATTATTATTAATATTATTATTGTTTACTGAATCACTCTCCACCATAATCCTGTACATATCCTGTATATATTTATTATTTTGTTGCACACTATATTATGCTGATAAGTTGTAAAAACTTAAAGCAATAAAGAACTTGAACTTGATGCCGATGGAACGAACTACTTAAGAAAAATATTTTGCGGGAAAGGCTACTTAAGAAAGACTCTAGTTAGTGCTAATTAGGGATTTAATTGTTGTGAAAGTTCCATCCTTGGAACTAAATGTTAAATGTAGAGTATGCTCACCCGATTCAGAATTACCAATTTAAGAAAAAAATATTGTGGGAAAGATAAGATAATGAGGTAATTTCATCATATTGTAACTGCATTATGAAGCATGTCAGCCTTAAATTTTTGTAGTTGATTGCTTTCAACTAGACGGATGGCGATTTCGATAGTGCCACCACTCACAAGGAATGGCCACCACATGTCAGCCATATTGGATTTGGTTTCCACTGGATAACTCATGACTGCTTTAACTGACTGACCTGAAAGTTTTGTTGTGGATTATGTACTCAACTCCGGAAAATTACTTTTGCTAATCTGCATGTATTCCCCCTTATCTAAAATGTCCACAGCATTGTGTAGAGGCATATGTAGCTAAAATAGATCTTGTGGGAATTTCATATTAATTTTTGGAACCAATGATATTTATAATCACTAATGTATACAGAGTCAGAAAAAAATATGGTTCCAGTTTTTCTGATGAATATCAAGGTCATTTTGAAGTCACCAAAGGTCACCACTATAAATCTGTTAAATTAAGGCACTAAGTAAAATAGGGTGTGACTATATATTGCCTTGGCATGTAGCATGCTAAAAGAAAGGACACCATGTAAACTACAATAAACATGTTTGTTTTGTTGTCATTAGGGGCGAATATAATAATTTGAAGGGCGGATGTGTGTGTGTGTGTGTGTGTGTGTGTGCGTGTGAAATATTCTAACTACTGGTATTAGATGTCATATTTGATCAAAATCACCACAAAATTTGCACATTTTCTGTTAAAAAATTGATATTTAGTGTCTGTCAAATAGGTTCTATTCAGAGTAAATCAAAAGTAGGGGTGCACACACCTTTCAGCTAGTGGGTACAATGTGGGCATTGACTAAAGCACAAGTAAGTTTTCTGAGAGATGTGTGCCATCTTCTAAAATGGGTTTTTCAGACTAATAATTGGAGGCCATCCATAAAGTTTAGGTTTTTTTCAAAACCAGAGATTGTTTTATCACCCATGCTCCATGTACACCTTTTGTACATTTCATCATTACTCCCCCCTCCTTCCCCCGCGTGTTCGGGTGTAAATTAATCTTCCACGCTGAAAAATACATCGCACACAATTAGGAGCATGGACTGCATCCATCTGACACCAATAAAATAATACATTTTGGCGTATGTACCCCCTGCCCTTGTATTGCCTAACACACACACCCCTTTTTCTGAGCAAATGTACTTTATAGATGGCCTCTTATTGCAAGACAAAATATATTAAAGTTGTTTTTAAAATAGTTAATAACAAATAGTTTTCGATCCCGACAGCCTGTCACAATTAATACAGCAAATACTAGTATGTTATATAAAGGTGGTTTCACCCCTTGTACCGCCAGGATCTGCTTGTGTAACATACTGACATATGTCTCGATCTTCATAATAGAAGAGCCTTGAAACATGTGAACACCATTTCCTGCAATGACATAAATGGAATTTTTGGCATGCATTAATGGCCTACAGTAGAGTTGTCCACACTGACTCCTACCTCTCTGTGGGCAGCAGGATCTAACTCAGTCGGTAGAGCATTTACCTGAGGTGCTTGAGTCGAAGGAACCCAAGCTCTTGACTGGGGTTTTCCTGTCTCATCCAGTGCCCAACGCCTGGTACATCAAAGGAAAAATATAGTGGTTTCCTCTTAGATTATATGACCAAACGTTTGACATCCATTATGTAACACACTCATTGTCGTTGGAAAGAAAACAAGGTAGGGTCAAGGGTCAGGGATTTATTCCCAGGCAGAACCAGAAGTTATACAGAAATAATACACACGACTCTACAAAATAATAAAAATAATACATTAATAATCACTAATATCACATTTACAACATTTTCATCCAGAGTTATGGTTCTTGAATGATCGACAACTCGCAATCAACAATGACATTTGAACCCATGGATGGTTGGGAAACACAGTCATACAAGCCAGACTTCCAATCGATTATTTCACAGACATAAAAAATATACCTAAAGGGACACTCCTGAATTTGCTGCAATTTTTAAGATGTTATCCACTAACAGAGACTTTTTAACGATTGTAATTACATATCAAATATATTTTTCTGCATAAAATATTAGTGGCTGCATATTAAACGCAGTTCTGGTCGTTCTAATATTTGTACTAGGTTAAATTTCATTTTATTTCCTAAAACATTATTTATTTGTACGTACGAAATTATTTGAATACAAAATCCAGATCTAACGGCCTACCGCAATACGAATAAACTTCACACGAGTGTGATTACATTTTGTATTTGATCTTGCGACAGCATTCTGATTACTCGGCAAGTGACAATCAGTATTCAACTAATTAAGCAGCCCGTCGTTCAGTCAAATCCCAATCCGGTGTAGACAGAGGTAATTAATGCACGAACAGTTCTTTTGTTCTTGATTTTTGATCCAGAGTCCGGAGTAGACAGAATACAGATTAGGCAGAGATTTATACCTAAGAGATAAACGGTAGCTGGACAGGGCTTTAGAAATGGACCGGTTTATGCAGAGATCCGGATTACACAGAATCCGGTTTAGACAGAGTCCACTGTGTAAATATATATATTGAACAAAAAAAGAAACTTCCGATTTGTACATATAGTATTTGTTGTGTTAAAGAATTCATTGTGTAATGAAATTATATAGGTAGTATTAGCCTTGAGCTGTATTATCAGGATTCACGAATTTTATTGATTATTTTTGCAGTTAATTGTCGACAACGTGAAATTCAATTTGCACGTGCATGCATGGTTCGACACATCCCGTGTAGTATTCGGTCAGTTTGTTTTACTTGTCTTACTGACATTGTTGTCAAATGAACGAAAACGCTTCAAAATTTGTAAAAAAATTAACGTTTTTTACATTGTAGCATTTCTAGTATGCCAAGAATAGCCAATAATTTACGCGAATGGGCGATTGGCATGCTTGATGCAGGCATGTCGACAGAAGACGTTGCAAGGCATGTTGGGAGTTCTAGTAAAGCGATACGAAATCTTTGCGTAAGATTTCGAACGACAGGAAGCACCAATGACTTGCCACGTCGTGGACGTCCGCGTGTTACAGCGCGTGGTCAAGACCGCTATATCATGAACATGCATTCGCGCAATCGATTCCAAACTGCCACTGCTACTGCTGCTAACACACCTGGGCTTCATAATAACCGAATCAGTGGGCAAACTGTTCGTAATCATCTGTGGGAGAACGGTTTACATGCACAATGTCCTTACGTCCAATGCATTTTAACGCAATGTCATCGTCTTAATTGGGCACGTGTACACACTCGTTGGATACGGCGACGCTGGAATACCGTTCTTTTTTCGGATGAATCCAGATTTTCTTTACAACGTGGTGGTGGCAGGGTGCGCATCTACCGTAGGAGAAATGAACGCTATGTTGACTGTTGTGTTCTTGAACGAGATCGTTTCGGGGGTGGGGGTTCTGTCATGGTCTGGGCAGCCATTGCCCATGGTTATCGTTCACGACTAGTCGTCATTGATGGCAATTTAAATGCTCAACATTACCGCGATGACATTCTCGCTCATCACGTCATTCCTCTGTTCCATAACAACGCCAACATCTTGATTTTTCAGCATGATAATGCCACCTCTCATACAGCTAGAGACACTGTAAATTTTCTTAGGACAAATAACATTGATTTCATTGATGACTGGCCCGCTAAAAGTCCTGATCTCAACCCCATCGAGCATGTCTGGGATAGTCTGGACAGACGATTGAGGCGTCGTCCCAACCCACCCGTTAACGTCAACGAACTTTGTCAAGCGCTCATTCAGGAATGGAACAATATTCCACAGGCAGAAATCAACACTTTAGTCAATTCTATGCGCCTGCGATGCACTGCAGTGGTCAATTCAAGAGGTGATCATACCCGTTATTAAGTGCGTGGTTTTTTTTTTTTAACCCCTACCACACTTGGTCAAAATTTCTCCCAGTTTCTGTTAACCTATGGCCATGATTTTTGCACCAAACGATGCATCATGGAACACTCTTTAAACGCATTTATAACAATTATTCCCCCAGTTTGTTTTCATCAAATTATGTTCACGCAAAGTTAGCGGAAGTTTCTTATTTTGTTCAGTATATATCCTTTAATTAATACATTCACCTTTTCATCATACTTCAATTTAAAAGCATACAAAAATATAATCAAGACTATAAATTCAATTTAAAAGCATATAAAAATATAATCAAGACTATAAATAATAAATTAAAACGTGTAGAAATACAATGCATATTCAATCATTCACAAAATAATATGCATGATAAACACATATTTCCAAAACAGACAATATAATAGAAATCGTTGCAAGTGACACGAGTGCAGGCCATTACACTCGTGCAACACACGCACCGCACATGATTTAAAGAATAAAACAATTACACCCCTTCGTTGTGGGCGATGAGTCTCACAGGGATAAAAGAACTGTTACATCAAAACCTATAAATAAATAACACTTATAAGCTATTGTACCAATACAGAATAATAGTGTACTTTAGTTGTAATTAAAATGAGATGTTATATTTAACTATGATTAAAATAACTAGTTTTAATTAAATACCATTTACTCATTACTACTTAGTTATGTGACTAAAATGAAACTTCTAAATTACTTTAATTCATGTTCATTTACTTATTATTAGTTACAGTTTACTAAATATATTTATACAGTTTATAATAATGTGCCATATTAAAACCACCAATACATGCATATTACTCAAACCTGTGCTGTGTTCAATGGCGATGAATCGGAAAAAGACCAACAGACCCTTCTTACTTAATCAAAATCTTATGGTGTTGTGTGTATATGTGAATGTTGCACGGACGTTACATGAAACATCACGTGATAAAATAAAACCATATCATTGGCTATTGGCTAATAACAAGCTAGGGCTTTGTCCAAACGAAATACGATATTCTCAACAGAATATCGTAACCTAGAAAACAGAAATAAAATACATATACAGTAAATATTAAAATAAACTAATTACAAATATTTACTCCCCGTTACATACTCCCCCCTACATACTCCCCCCAGTTAAAAAATGGCGTCCCGACATTTACTTTATGGCTTAAAGGAACTTGTGACGATCTGGATCACAGCATTCACTGCATCGGCTGGTATGTGATCAAACAAATTCCAAGAATCCATGTCAGTAAGAATACTGACCCGTTCCTTCCAGTCACAGCCAATAGCACGAGTCATGGCGTAATCCCCTTGAGTCATCCACCTAGGAGGATGTCTGACCCGTGTAGACCTCCATGGAACCGGCACTGGAATACCAAGATTGACTTCAGACTCCAGCAAAGAAGCAAAGTCCAACTCACCTGCCACCTCCTCCATAGCTGATCCGTCATTACCTGTTTCAGCTACTCCAGCAGACGTCTTAGTTGAGCGTCCTGGTGTAGAAGCACTGACTGGATCCATGGCACCTACAGAATCCGTGTCAGCAACGTGTGGGGTGCTGGCATCTGTAGGTTCTGGGATCACTGCATATCTTACCAACACAACAGAGTCCACATCAAGATCAAACTTTTGATCCAACGAGTCTGAATCGTCGTGTGACTCTGGCGAAGGTACTCTCTTTGCAGGAAAGCGTCTTGGTCTTGGTGGTTGTGGCATATCCTGGTCATGCAAGTCAACGGGAAGAGATCCAATGGGCAACGGAAGATTCCTATGCAATGTTCAACTTCTTCCCTGCCCATTCTCCTTCCGTACCACAAACACTGGTACATCCTTATTTGGCTGGTCACGAATGATGTAAGGATCTCCTTCCCATCTATCAGCAATCATGTGTTTCCCCTCAAATGCCAAGGTTTGAACCAAAACTCTGTCGCCCGTCTGTAGAATGGACCCTTGAACTCTGACGTAGTTCTTCTTCTGGCGTTTCCTACTGTCTTCAGCTGCCTTGGAAGCCAAGTTGTAGGAGTCCTGTAACCTCTGACGTAAAGCTGAAGTGTAGTCATGCAGGCTTTGCTTGTCCTGTTTTGGTTTCAAACCTAGAGCAACTTCCACCAGTAGTCCTGGATTCCTGCCAAACATAAGAGAAAATGGAGAATAGCCTGTAGACTCATGCCTAGTACAATTGTAAGCATGAACCAGCGGAGCTATGTGACTCTCCCAGTCAACCTTCTCAACAGGATCCAGGGTACCAAGCATGTTTAACAGCGTCCTGTTAAATCTCTCGGTCATAATACTACTACTAATAATAATAATAATAAAATTCTTTATTTTCAGAGGGTAAACACATTCAGTACAAGGTGACTGGTCTCCCATGAGGCCCTCTCTAATCTATACATGATATTATACATACAAAGAAACAACATCAACATACATGTAATATGTATAGCATGAGTTACAATAGCACATATTATGAATATTTAAATAATATTTAATTCAATTTGTTAAGAAACTTGAGTCAGTGATAACTCAATACATCATAATTATTTTAACAAACACAAAATCAACAACAAAGGTATATCTTAAAACTGATTATTATTTGAATAGTGCTTAAAATAACTGGATTTGAATGAGGCGAGGGATTGAGAATATTTATCTTTGAAGGTAGTGTGTTCCACAATTTAGCTCACCTGCATGAAAAACTATGGCGATAAAATTCTGTTCTTGGTTTTAATTCATAAAGATGACATACCATTACCCATTGGGTGATACGGTGTGATCCTGGATGTCAGTATGCCTGAAATAGAACATAATGCCTTCTTATGGAAAACCATAATGAACAATAAAATGGTTAAATAAAACCACTGCAGTTGTCCTAGCAGTTTGGTTCCCCATAGCTATATGGCCTGAACATATCGGGTAAAATGATCTGTTATAACCAGTATGTTTTGAAAGCCACCTTTAGAGGTTGACTTGTAGTTATGTTGATTAATGGTGCTCTGATGTTGGTTTGTCCCTTACGACGAAGACATCTGTCGCAGGCTTTGATCCACTCGTCAACACTTTTGTTCATGGCAGGCCAGTAGAATCTGTCCTTTAAAAGAGCAAGTGTCCTCTCTCGACCCATGTGTCCAACATCATCATGAAGACCTCTAATGGCTGTGACACGATACTTTACAGGAAGTACCATCTGCATCTTCTGCTTCCCATTCACTGTTGTAGAGCGATAAAGGACTCCTCATTGCAGTTTTAAATGGACAAACTCCCTGTACCAAGACACGGCCTCTGGACAACGAGGAAGAGCATCAATGGATGGCCTTTTACCTTGAGACAGATTTCTCAGGAATGGCTCAATCACTGTATCATTTGTTTGATGATGTCTCCAATCCCTGGGCGTCATGTTACTGATTGAAGCACCATCATCATCGTTGTCATCGATGACATCAGCTGACATACACAGACTTTCCACATAATTTAAAACCTGGCACACTGCTGAAATTGCCTTAATGGACTCTGCAGTAATAGTCGGTCGTTGATCATCAGTTCTGTTTTCTGGAAGACGAGATAGAGCGTCGGCATCAGCATTACATTTTCCTGCTCTGTAAAGAATGTTAAAATCATAGGATGCTAAAGATGCCAACCACCTATGTCCCGTAGCATCTAACTTGGCGGTTGTTAGAACATAAGTGAGAGGGTTGTTATCTGTGTACACAACAAACTTGTGACCATACAAATAATCACTGAACTTTTCAGTTACTGCCCACTTTAGGGCTAAAAACTCAAGTTTATGAGCAGGATAATTACGTCCAGTCTTAGAAAGACCACGGCTGGCATAAGCTATCACCCTCTTTGCTCCATCCTGTTCTTGGTACAGCACTGCCCCAAGTCCAGCGTATGCAGCTCAAACGGAAGAGAATAATCTGCATATGCTAATATGGGAGGTGACGTCAAAGCATGCTTCAGCTGATTGAAAGCATTCTGCTGATGTGTTCCCCACATCCATTCCACTTCAGACGATCCTTTCTTAGACTTAAACTTAGTTCTGGTTGGTGGAAGAAGCATAATGAGTGGACGTGCTGTGGTGGAGAAATCGGCAATATACTTCCTGTAATATCCCAGGAAACCGAGAACACGTTGCAACTCCTCTGGATTTGTAGGTGCAGGCCAGTTGATGATCTCTACCGTATCCAGATCCACCTTGATTCCATCTGCAGACACGATATGGCCCAGATACTTGACCTGATCCTGAAAGAAACTACATTTCTTAGGTGCTAACTTAAGTTTGTAGTCCCTAAGCCGTTGGAAAACTAACTCCAATCTGTGAAGGTGTTGCTCAAATGTTGATGAAAAAACTATCAAGACATCAATAAATATACAACACTTCTGCAGGTACAGATCCTCAAGGCATTCTTCCATGAGTCGCTGGTAAGTGGCAGGACTGTTAGTCAAGCCAAAACCCATCTGGTTATACTCATAGAAGTCAAGGGGTCCTACAGTAAATGCTGTCCTGGGTTTGTGTTCCTCTGCTATCTCTACCTGATGATAACCACTTTTCATGTCAACTACCGAGAAGAACTTTGAACCAGCAAGACAATCAAAGATTTCCTCTGTCCTGGGCAGGGCATAAGAATCCTTGACTGTTCGTGAATTCAACTGTCGATAATCTACGCACATATGCAGAGAACCATCCTTCTTCCGGGCAGTTACCACTCGACAGACCCAAGGATTGTGAAACTTCCATATTATTCCACTCAACAAAAGCTGTTGTAAATGCTTTACCTCATCGTACATTGATGGCGGAATACGGCAATGTCTCTGTTTGATGGGTATTGGATTGGTTACCTCAATCCGATGTTGAACCTTGGTGCAATGCCTTATATCAAAGTCACCTGAAGAAAAGAGATCTTGGTATTTCTGTATCAAGTTGATACCCATCTGTAATCTTCTGCAGCTGCCAGTCCATACCTGTATTGCTTTCTGGTGACATATCCACTAATGTTACTTCCTTGATCTCACACAACAGAGCTCTGGGAGGAACAACAACTGTCCGCATAGTAACATTGGATAATCTCACATTCACTGTGGAATTAGAGCCAAACTGATACCTGAATACGATGGGTGTTACCTTCAGGTCTGGTTGTACCACATCTCCAGTTGCCACCATCATGGCACACGTATCTTCTTATCAATGTAACCTGTAACAGTAACCATAGAATTTGGAGTTATGAAGATTGCCTGAGCACTCCTAATCATTCCCAATCTACCGTTACTTCTTGTCAAACGCTTATCCTGTAATATGATACTCCTGAAGGCAAGATACCTGGGAGTACGTAAGTCTGCTACCTGCAAGAACCTATCACCATACCTCTGTCTACATTCATTCAATGCAGGAGTTAAAATTTTGGTGCCCAGTAACACTGGAACTGTGGCATTGTAACTGCCATGGCCATCAAGATCACCAGATCTCAACCCCATTGAACATCTATGGGATGAACTGGACAGACGTGTACACCAGCATGACCCGGAGCCTCAGACGCTTCCGCAACTGTCACATGCACTGCAGGAAGAATGGGCTAGGATTCCACGTGCCCAGATTCAGAGACTCATTCAGTCTATGCCAAGGAGATGTCGCATAGTGATTGCTGCTGCTGGTGGCCATACATCATATTGTAACTGCATTATGAACCATGTAGTATGGTACGCGGATGACAACATAATACGCATTAGTTATAAACATGCAATTGTTTTTAGGTAATTAGTCATTTTTGCACTAGGCCTTTGACCGATCAACCTGATCTTTTTAATGATGGAGAGAGCTTTGTTTTCAATAACCGGAACCGCTGCTTATTTAAGATGGCCACTATTACCAGCCATATTGAATGTGGTTTCCTGTTGATAACTGAAGAACGCTGATCCATCAGCCTTAAATTTCTGTGGTTGATTGCTTTCAACTAGATGGATGGCGATTTTGATAGTGCCACCACTTATAAAAGATGGCCACCACATGTCAGCCATATTAAATTTGGTTTCCACTGGATAACTCAGGACTGCTTTAACTGATTGACCTGAAAGTTTTGTTGTGGATTATACTCAACTCCGGAAAAGTTACTTTTGATAACTTGCATGTATTCCCCTCATCTAAAATGTCCACAGCATAGTGCAGGGGCATATGTAGCTAAATTCGGTCCCGTGGGAATTTCATGTTAATTTTTGGAACCAATGATATTTATAATCACTATTGTATACAGATTCAGAAAAAAATATGGTTCCAGTTTTGCTGATGAATATCAAGATCTTTTTGAGGTCACCAAAATAAATCTGTTCAAGACACTAGGTAAAATAAGGTGTCACTATATATTATCTTTAAAATGTTGGCATGTAGCATGTTAAAAGAAAGGAAACCATGTAAACTACACTAAAACATGCATACATATTTGCTTTGTTGTTGTTAGGGGCAGATATAGTAATTTGAAGGGTGTGTGTGTGAACTATTCTAACTACCAATACTAGATGTTATATTTAATCAAATTCACCACAAAGTTTGTACATTTTCTGTTAAAAAGGGATATTTAGTGTCTGTCAAAAAGGGTCTGTTCAGTGTAACTCAAAAGTAGGGGGTGCACATACCTTTCTGCTAGTGGGTACAATGTGGGCATTGACTAAAGCGCAAGTAACTTTGCTGAGAGATGTGTGCCATCTTGTCACTGTAAAATGGTTTTTTCAGATTACTAATTGGAGTCTATCCATAAAGGTTTTCATTTTTCAAAATCAGGGACTGTTTTATTACCCCTGCTCCATGTACACCTTTTGTACATTTGATCATTACTACCCCCTCCTTCCCCCGCGTGTTCGGGTGTAAATTAATCTTCCACGCTGAAAAGTACATCGGACACAATTAGGAACATGGACTGCATCCATCAGACACCAATAAAATAATACATTGTGGCGTATATACCCCCTTCCCTGGTAATGCCCGACCCCCTCCTTTTCTGGGCAAATGTACTTTATAGATGGCCCCTTGTTGCAAGACAAAATATATCAAAGATTATTTTAAAACAGTTAATAACAAATAGTTTTCGACCATACAGTCTGCCACAATACAGCAAATACTAGTATGTCATAAAGGTGGTTTCACCCCTTGTACCGCCAGGGTCTGCTTGTGTAACATACTCCAATGTCTCTGCATTTCAACACGATTCCTTGCAGCGACATAAATGGAATTTTCAACATGCATTAATGGCTCACAATAGAATTGTCCACACTGACTCCTACCTCTCCGTGGGTGGCAGGATCTAACTAAGTAGAGCATTCACTGAGTCGAAGGATTGAATCGAATCCCTTAGGTGAACCCAAACACTGATTGTTTTTTTCCTGTCTCAACCAGTGCCCCACTCCTGGTACATCAAAGGAAAAGTATAACGGTTTCTTCTTAGATTATATGATTAAATGTTTCTCATCCAATAGCCAATGATTAATAAATCAATGTGCTCTAATGGTGTCATTGAACAAAACAAACTAACCTGTTACTCTAACGCAAGGCATGTGTCAATTTAGTTGGTAATGGCAATTATGGAACACTGCATTTTCCTGCATGCTGTATTACGGTAAAAAAAAGAACTTCCCGTGCTCAGAGGATGCTGGTCTGGTTAAAGCACAGAAATCTTTATTAATGATTGCCTCCCCAGTGGCCCAGTATGTTTTCTTGCTCCTATCAATGAACAGAAACATTTTGTAACATTGGCAATGAAAGACACCTGCCAGGTCCTAAACTTCAAGACATCACGTGGGCATCCAGTTATTGAAAAGTGTTTCCAGCGTCAAAAGCAAACCGTGGCTATTAAAAATGTTCAGTTTCGCTGCTATGGAAAGAACCAAGAAAACTGTCCACTGTGTGTATTTTGATTTAAGAATGTCCTTCACTGACAGCATCACTTACTTAAACCAAAATATGTCTGTACTTGACAAGAAATGTAATAAAGCCTGGAACAGTCTTTCTTCCAGAAAGATGCTGCTGTTGTCTGGATTTATTATAAACTAGAAGTTATTTGAAGAAAAGATTATTCATCTTGAAACGATCTGAGAAACAAGACATTCCTTCATAAATATATCATACTTGTCATTGACTATCTTAATAAGTCTGTTCATCATATCATTGAAAGCTTGAACTTCAATGTCTCGTCTTTTTGCTGCTTTCTCTAAATATATTTTCCATATGTCCCAACCTGATATCTCTCAGAAATGTCTTCTGGGTGTATTTGGTCTGTTCATGGTGTCTGAGATATTTCAACTTTTCACCGATCTTTATAGATGACTCTAACTCTACTGCCACCTTTCATAGAAGCATTATTCTGCTCACGTCCCTTGTCAATAGCAACAGCAGAGAATGCTTATTATGGGGGTTTTTTCTCTGTGAAGCACCATGCCAAAATTCATCGTATACATCAACATGGTATTCATTAAGTGTCGCCAAATCTTGCAAATGGACTGAAAGTCACCTAGTTTGTGTTGTTTCAAGAAACCAGTAATGATAAAATACTTTTATACAAAATGAAGTTTGCTTTTCAAGTGCTGAGAGAAAGAGCATTATTTTTATTTCCGACTGCAGAACTGGAAAACAAAACTGGAACAGGGTTCATGATTCAGCTCTATGATTGCAGCAATCTTTGACTAACGAAGTATAAGTCATACATGCCTTCTACTATAGGATGGTGGGGAAGTGTCACATTAGTGGCTTTTAGGAAAGGAGTCTATCGATCCTGAAGAGGCAACTCCAGCCTATATAACCTAGGACATCTACTAATTTACTACCATCAAGAATATAGACCTGCTACCACTTTGAGTGCTGCCATCTTTATATGAAGGCATCCAAAAAACTAAATTAAATGATATTCACTATGACTTAATAGACATACACTTGATACGTTTGTCATTAACATACAAAGGGTGGTCCAGGATAATTATGAATATTTGGTTGGGATTCAGAATGCCAACTTCCGTTTTCACCACACACATTGAGTGATGAATAGGCAGCGTCACAAAAATAGGAATACAAGAGAAATGATGGTCACATTCCTCTCAAGGGTGGTACTCCCTGGTTGACGGTTATCGTGGAATATAGCCACGAAATAATCTCACCTTCGTCAAAAGCATACAATTCAAAAAATATTTCTGGTACATGTGACTCATATGCCCTATAAGGTTCATGTCTGCAATATGTGAATTGGTATATGTACTAACCAGTGTAATGTGAATCCTGCGAATGTTTGCAACATAATTAAATATACAAGTCACTTTCCCCATAGAAATAAGGTGGACATAACCCTTCTTCAATGAACAGTATTTGGCATTAATTCTGATGTTGCCCTTGAAATACCAGTCTAATATAAACAATGTAAATCTTTAATGTTAGCTATTTAAAAAAACCAAAAGCAATAAATTACAAGATGTGTAACGGACAATATGTGTTATTTAAGTGTGTAAATAACAATAAATATGTTCAATTCTAACACCTACACTGGCTTTCATAACAGCCAAAGTGGCCATTTTGAAAAATGGCTGTCACAACATTTACCGAATAAATCTCCAATGTTCCTATTTCAAACATATTTCCTAAGATATGTCCTAAAATGCAAAATGGCATGTTTTTATCATCAAAGACACACATTTGTCCTTGGTGGTGATGAATCGGATGATCATGTTAATATTGAGCGAAACCTTTTAGTTGAAATGCACGCATAATATTTAAGGGCAGGTAATATAGTATTCTCACTATAATACAAGATGTTGTATATTCCCTTAATTTACCTAAGAAACGGAGATTATTTAGGCGTATATAAATTTTATAATATAACCTAATCCACATAGGTTTTTAGATGAAACAAAGAGAGACTTTTTAAAACTATATTTAATTTAAAATGACCATTAACATGTCTTATGAACCTGTATACTATATTCATACATACTATTGACTTATTTGTACAATACTCACTACAAGCTATCCATTGATATAATACATGTCCACGTTGTAAAGAAAAAACACTTCTCACATTGATGCTATAAGTCGAATACTGACCTTGAACAACAAAAAGTAACATTCAAATCCCATGGAATTATGTATGCCCTTACACTAAGTAGTTAAAATTCCTGCAAACCAGAGGCATGCCATTTTTCCACATGACTGGAACTTTCACAAACATTAAATCCCTAATTAGTACTAATTAGCATTTGACCTCTTCTTAAGTGCACTTTCCCGCAATATTTTTTTTCTTAAAGTGGTAATTCTGAATCTCCCACAAATGTAACTAAAATGTCTTTAAACAGTGTGAAATATTCTTAAATGTTGTGTAAATTTGATGGATGGTCTTCTTAATGAATATTTTATTAATTGCATAAATGTATTGATGCCATGTCTATTGATGTTATTCAATGCTGTTTTTAAATCAGGCCATTTCCCACAGAATTGGGCAATCTAAGGTTGTATAGTGCCAGTTTTTAAAAAGGGAAATGCCAATGATACGGATAATTTCAGAGACATCACCTTAGTTAGCTGTTTAGGAAAGCTGTTCACCACTATTATGAATGAAAGATTGTTTAAGTTTGACATGGAAAATAATTATTATAACTGATGCACAGTTTGGTTTCAGAAAAAATATGTCTCCTGTAGATGCAATTTTTGTTTTAAATGCTTTGATAAATAGGGCGTTAAAGTCTCGCAAACGGTTATATTGCTGTTTTGTTGATTACAGAAAAGCATTTGATTTTATCAACAGGCAAATGTTATGGTATAAATTAATTAAACAAGACATCAGAGGAAAAATGCTTACTATCATAAGGTCATTATATTATAATGTTAAATGTTGTGTCAAATATAATAATATAATTTCTGATGTCTTTATATGCAAAAATGGATTATTACAGGGAGAAATGTTATCCCCCATATTATTTTCCATGTATGTTAATGATTGTGAATTGCATTTCATGTCTGATAATTGTCCATATATTGATATACAGATGTTAAATATTTTTCTTATAATGTACGCCGATGATATGGTTCTTTTAGCGGAGACACCCGAAGGACTACAAAAAATTATTAATCCTCTGTCAAGTTATACACGTAAATGGGATTTAACAGTAAATACAGAAAAGACCAAAATAGTTATTTTTAGAAATGGAGGACGAATTCGAGACAACGAGAAGTGGTACTTTAATGGATGTAAATTTGATGTTGTAAATGAATTTATTTATCTTGGTGTTTTATTTTTCTACAACGGCAAATTCGCACGCACACAGAAGCGATTTGCAGAACAAGGGCGTAAAAGCATTGTTTTCTTTAATGAATGTATGTAAAAATAATTTTTTCAATATTGAAACAATGCTGTCTGTTTTTGATACATATGTTAATTCTATTTTAAGCTATGCTTCTGAAATATGGGGTTTCCACAAGGCACTTAATGTTGAAAAGCTGCACATACAATTCTGTAAAAGACTATTGGGTGTTAAGACGGGAACGTGCAACGAATTTGTTTATAGTGAACTTGGGCGTTTCCCGCTGCAAATCACAAGAAAACTCAGAATATTTAAATACTGGATAAAATTACCTAACTCCACTAATTATTTGATACGCGGCATATATGAAGAAATGATACAATACAATGTTAATTGGTTAATGAATACGTAACATGCTGGGTTTGAATTACATTTGGAATTTAGATTATGTTGACAATAGATGTTATATTATTATTAAAGAAAGAATATGCGACACATGTAAGCAACTCTGTTATAGCAGGACAATTACAACATCCAAGGGATATCTTTACCAGCATTTATTAAACGAGTTTTATTAGTTCTTTATTCACATTGAGATTTACAGCAAAAATACATAGCCACAGGAGAATAAAATTCAATAAACAAGAAAACCCATATCACATGAAACAAATAAACTACACACATACGGAAAATGCCTTAAAAAACTTCTTTTCTTAATTGAACTGCTTTATATAAATATTTTCCAAAATTACATAACGTTTTAGAATTTTGTACATTATATAATTGCAGTTGCTTAAAAAATGATGGCTTTTTCCAGTAATAAGGTTTAATATATTTTTTCTCTCAAATCAGTATGTAAGTAGCAGTTTAAGATAAAATGAAACTCATCTTCCATAACATTTAAACAGTGACAACATAATCTACCATGTCGCTGTGTATGACTATATCTGCCAGTTTCAATTGCTAACATATGAGATGACATTGTAAATTTTGACACATATTTTCTATAAAGTACTGGAAGTGGTTTCCGTAAATAAAATTGCAGATTGAATGTATCTGTACAATATTTGTACATAATACATTTTGGAGAAATATCAATTTCACTCCTAATATATTGCATAGCTTGGTCTAAAATTCTTTTTTTGATTACAGATAAACATCCAGGATATAGTACTTGATTAAACCATATATCCCCCAAACCCAAATTAATCAATTCCTTTTTAATGTGGTATACCCAGTTTTGTTCTTTATAATGTTCTACTCTGTCATACAAACATTCATAACAATTCTTCAATATACAGTTAGATGTCACTAACAGCTCACACCAGTATTTAATCATATTATATATTCGCTGGTATCTTAATGGATAACAACCAAGTTCCGCATAAATCATTACATTACATGTAGATTTTTTAACACCCAACAGTTTTTTTTTACAAAATTCCACATGAATACGCTCAATATTAGCTCCCTTATGTGAACCCCATACTTCTGATGCATAATACAAAATACTACCAATATAACAATCAAACAATGATAGCATAGTTGCTGGATTGAGATACAGAGCTTTAACATTTCGGTTCAATGCAAAAATAGCTTTTCTATCTTGCTCAGACAATATTTTTTCAGCAATATTAAATTTGTTATTATAGTTTAATACAATACCCAGGTATGTAAAGTTATTCACAATTTTAATACAATTATCATCGTAGAACCATTTTTCATTCTCTCTAAGTTTACCTGCATTTCTAAAAACAACAATTTTTGTCTTTGCATTATACCCTTACGGAAATAACTTATACAAACTTATAAGTGGAATATACTTTACTTATACGCCACTTATAAGTGGCCTATAAGTTACCCATATATTGGTATAAGTGAAGTATCAGTGTGTATAAGTATAAGTGAAAAGAATGGTTAACTGATACATCACTGATACTCCACATATATTTCACCTATAAGTGGTTTATCAGCGGTATAAGTGAACTGGAATTAAGACATTTTTTGTTTGTTTCTATAAGCGAAATATAAGTGAACTATTAGTTTGGAGATAGTCCTTTTGCAAAGGAAATGGTGTGTTCCAAATGAACGGGGGAAAATCTAGGTCCAAAACATTTTCATGGTTATTTTTTTAAAATTCATAACTTCTCACAGGATTGATCAAATTCATTGGGAACAGTGGCTAAACAACCAAACATACATGTAACAGAATTTGATAGTATTTCCAATAATAATTTTAAAAATTATTAATATTAATATTAATACACATGATGCTATTTGATTATAATTATCCCATGCTACCTCCTCACTTAAATAGACCCTCCAGACTCACCACCTGTCACAATAAATATCTGTAAAATTGTAGCTGTAGGGCAGAGGGGTGTGGAGAGGGAGGGGGATGCAGGTGAGCTCCATTTCAATGTTTATTACAGTATGGATTTATTTTATCTATTAATGGTAATTTGTATTTACATATAAAAAAAAGTTAATTAACTTTAAAAAAAATAAATAAAAAAAAATCCAAAAAATCAAGAAAACCCCCCCCACAAGAAAAACAAAGACAACAACAATGACATCAGGAATTGAGATAGAACAAGGGATTATTATGAGAGGTGGAAAATCCTGAGATTAATAGCCTTGCCATCTACGGCAGTATGGTGCAACTTCAAAAGGACTTAATTCAGATACCACTGTGTGGGTCTCCAGCCAGTAGCAGGAATTAAAGAAGAAAACCAAAATGGCGGCACCTGGCCATTTTCTTTGTGCACATGTGTTTAGTTAAGACTATACCTCATGTCCGTGGAACAAGTCTATCATACAGGAAAACTAATTTGGTAAGTATCTGTCTACATGTAGCACCTATTTTTTAATTTTAACACTTCATGTTTTTCATTTAAAAACCATGCATTACAATCATTGTTGGATTTTCAAATAGACAAAATGGCGGCATTCCTTTGATAAATTATCTTTATTTATGTTAATGCATGTGCATAGACATTTCATTTAGTGAATACAACTATACTAAAAGTTCAAACTAGTGCTGATTATAGTTATTTTGTCAAACAAAGGTTTGGTGTTGTTGTTTACATTTAAATATTATAAGTAATTAGTAGTACTTAATTAAAATATACTTGTGGTTTTCCTCTGTTACCAACAAACATGATTTTTCTTTCTTTTTTTATGTCAAAGCAAATTTTAAAGTTTTTAAATCCATATGATCAATTAATAGCTTGGAAGTATTAATAAGTTATAATTTTTAATAAATATAATTTTGATCATTGTGACTAGCTGTCCCTCCATTTCTGGCAATTGAGGAACATTTGTGCCATTGTACATTAAAACAGTTTATGTGATAAAACCAACTTGAAAAGCATCATATATATATATATATGTATTTTGATTAAATGAACTAAAATAATTTATGTAATGTTAATCAACTTCTGCAATTCACAAACACTGGAAATCTTTAGATATCACCTTACAAAGGGATTACATAGCTCCACTAATTAGGGCAATAAAATGTCTAGGAGAATGGGAGTTGTCACCTGATCACTTTGTACCTGTCTTATCAAAAGGATGTGTATCTCTACTTCTGGCAGACTGGGAGTAATTAATTTACTTCACACAGTGCTAATTAAAAGCCCATGGGAAATGGGGGCAGCTGTAATGACTGACATTTTAAACAGTAACATGAAAAATATTTGTTAGCTTTTATGTTTGCTTAATACACATATTAATTTTTATAAGCCCAATCATTGCATGTTAATATCATTTACATTAAACTGTTCTAAAGTCAGAATACCTATTGTTTGTTCAGAAAAATAAAGATGCTACAGAGAACACCAAAAGAAAAACCTATGGTCATCATATTTTTTTGCAAAATGCACAATTAAAATGGATGTTTTCATTTATTCCCCAGTTATAATGTATCTCCAGATACATACATGTTGTAATGGTTCATGTACTGAACAAATCAGTCTGACTGATGTTTTATTAAAGTTGATCATCGATCAGCTTTAATATCCTCAACATGTACATACAAATACATGAAACTTATGGAAACATAATCAGTTGAATCAGAGAAATTTATAAACAGTTATTTGCATGATTCTTTCTAGTAGTTTCCAGAACTTAAGTGATTAAAAATATATGTATCTACATGTATGTATTTTATTTTCTGGTTTCTTCTTAATTAAAATTAAAGTTCAACATTGAACATTTCAAAGTCTGTTTTAATTAAAAAAAAATTAACGTCTATCCTAAAGATTTGATTGAATATTTTTTTTAAACTATTATTTTTAGAAGTAAAATTGAAAATTTAACTGAAAGTTAGTTTTGTCCTGAAGTTTTGATTCCCCACATCTGAAACTTGGTAGGCTGTGATTCTCTAACTTAGTCTTTAAAAACTAATAGAAAGAACTAAATGTTTACATTAAACAATTGTTAATTACATAGCAGATCTATCCAGACTATATGAAATATTTTTTTCTTTTTTGTTTTGCAGAATCCCATCTGAATGTTGGATGACATATATCAAGATGGCACCGAACAAGACATAACTGAAAAAAAGGGATGTGAGAGAATCCAATCTAACATTTAAAAATAAATATACATTTTTATTATTTATAAAATATTTCTTTGCATATACTGTTCAGATATACATGTATTAGTGGGTCACTTCGGGAAGAATGAAACACCACTTTGTTAAGACTATTGTGCTTCAATTTTTATGTCTTGCTGACAGTTTATAGATAGGGTGTGGAAGTGCTGTCATACTGTACTGGAGACATAAGAACAATAACTTTTTAAATCAATTATTTGAATTAAATGGGTCATGGGAATTCCCATGGTATTCATGGATTTTGAACCTGTTGTTTCACTCTTCTTTTTTCTTTTCTTTTTCTTTTTCTTGACAAAACATTTGTTACCAGTTGGTAACTTGACCAAAATTGGTGTCCATTTCTGTGGATGGAGATAGGGTCAGTCGCATTAATACAGAAATTACCTGAGAATATTGAAATTTGGCCTCCAGGGACAGATTGCTGCCTAATTTCATTTGTTTAATGATGTCACCAGAGCACTGATTAGTTCATCACTGGCTACTGGATGTAAAAAATTAAATTGATAATTACGGTAATTCTGACCCATAGTCTTCAGAGGAAGCTCTCTACATGTTTCAAAAGCAGCAAGTCATCTTTTATATGATCTTACCTCAGACAGGACAGAACATACCACAACCTTTGATATTCACTTATATTTCACTTATACTTCACTTATACAGCGTTTTTGTAAAATATCAGTGAATCACTTATACTTCACTTATACAGCAATGTTTGTAAATATCAGTGAATCACTTATACTTCACCTATACTTTACTTATACAACAGTTTCTGTTAAATATCAGTGAATGACTTATACTTCACTTATACTTCACTTATAGTAGGTTTTTTGTAAAATATCAGTGAATCACTTATACTTCACTTATACAGCAATGTTTGTAAATATCAGTGAATCACTTATACTTCACCTATACTTTACTTATACAACAGTTTCTGTTAAATATCAGTGAATGACTTATACTTCACTTATACTTCAGTTATAGTGGGGTTTTTTGTAAAATATCAGTGAATCACTTATACTTCACTTATACAGCAATGTTTGTAAATATCAGTGAATCACTTATACTTCACTTATATTTCACTTATACTTCACTTATACAGCATTTTTTGTAAAATATCAGTGAATCACTTATACTTCACTATACAGCAATGTTTGTAAATATCAGTGAATCACTTATACTTCACCTATACTTTACTTATACAGCAGTTTGTGTTAAATATCAGTGAATCACTTATACTTCACTTATACCTGGTACTTCACTTATAAGTCACTTATATATATCTAACACTTCTGTTAAATATAAGCGAATGACTTACACTTCACTTATATGTCACATATACTTTGTATAAGTGATACCTCATTTGCATATAAAAAATCCTAATCGTTTACTTATAAGTCACTTATACTTGAAAAGTATTAACGACTTATACTTCACTTATAAGTGAAAAATATAAGTCATTTCGGTAAGGGATATTTACATGTAGATCCCATTTTCTAGAATAATCTAGCAAAGTGTCTAATTGTAACTGAAAATCATCAATTGATTCTGAAAAAATTACAAGATCATCTGCATACATTAATAAATATAAACTAAGTGACTGACACTCATATGGTATACAGTTCCCTTGGATAAAACTTACTTCAAAATCATTGATATATAAAGAAAACAAAATCGGTGACAAAACTTCACCTTGCATCAAACCTAACCCATTACAAAAGTAATCTGACTGAAAGCCGTTAATAGTAACACAAGATTTAACATTCTGATACATAGAATAAATAACAGATAACACTTTGCCCCTTATACCAATCTTATGTAGTTTAAACCATAACTTACACCGATTAATTGTATCAAAAGCCTTTTTGAAATCTATAAATGCACAATAAAGACGCTTTTTAGATGCCAAAGACTTACTAATAATTGAATGCAGTGCAATAATAGCATCAACAGTACCAAACTTGGGTTGGAAACCAAACTGAGAATCAGTAATAATATCATTGTTTTTCGACCATGACAGAAGACGCTGATTAATAATTGATGTAAAACAATTTACCAAGACAACTAATTGAACTAATTCCACGATAATTATTTGGGTCCATTGTGTCACCTTTTTTAAAAATTGGTACAATTACAGCTGTAGACCAACTCCTTGGGAAATAACCTGTTGATAATACGCAGTTAAATATATTGAGCAATAGTGGTATCAAAAACTCTCTAAATTCAATAAAGTATTCATTAATAATACCATCAATACCATGGGCTTTATTTCTTTTCAGGCCATTTCTACTTCTTCTGCAGTAATAGTTGTTTCAAGCTCATCAAACATAATATTTCCTTCAAAACTATAAATATCATCATAACATTTATCAACATCTAATGACAAACTCTTAAAATGTTCAAAAAAAGTTTGTAAATCTACACCTTCCATTTTTTTTTTTTGCGTTTTTAAAATTTAGCATAAAATTGTTTCGGATTAGTTCTTCTTAAAAGGTCAAGCATATCACCTTCTGTACGTAAATAATTTCTTTTTCTTTGTTGTTCTAAACTTTTATATATATATATACAATTTTTTTTATTAAGAAGCTGGTGATTTTCCAATGATTTGTTAATATTAATTTGTTTTAAAGCATTTAAATAATCCAAATAGTGTTCCTTTAATTTATCGTCAAACCATAGCTTGTCATCGCTTCGTGGAGGGGGGTGAGGAATGTTGCAATGTTTACTATTTGAAGGGCGTCCTTCACTAGCACGTGATTTTGACTTGACAGGTACCTTGAAAAAAGGTGAAACAATATCATTTAACATTTGCGTAAATCCTTCAACACTATTATCCATATCTGTTTGTGAAGTGATATTATTTGCAATAAAAGATTTACTTAATTTGTCAAGATTAACTCTAATAGCTTCCCTGCATTCATGCAAATACTCTGATTTCCACCGTGAAACTGCACGGACTTGACCTTTGTTCATGTCAATTTCACTATTAACACGTTGGGTCATACCGAGTTGTCTAATAATCAACACAACATGCAATGGTGTATGATCCGAAAACTGATTGAAATTACAGACGATCAATTTTGAAAAGTTATCAAACATTTTGGAAAACAAAGTAAATAGTCAATAACAGATAAACCACGGCTTCCACTGTAAGTGAAATCATTACTATAACCATCTTTATCTCGGCCGTTCACAATAAGCAAACCAGTTGTTTTACAAAGATCTAATAGCCATTTTGCATATTCATTACACCCTTTATCTGGATTAACACGTGGTGGTAACTTGGTGTCGTTAATATAAGAAAATAATCTACCAAATTTGTCACAAACAGATTTATGCAAATTATCATTTTCAATAAAATCATTTTTAGTTTGAGTGCGACTATTTAAATCACCCAAAATAAACACATTTCCTTTAGCTGAATATTTTACAATTTGATTTTCTAATTCGTAAAAGATATCACAATCATACTGTCTGTAAAAAGAAGAATTAGATGGTGGTAAGTATACAAGAGCAGAACATAAATCTTCGTTATCAACAGTAACATGTTTATCTATTTTTAACCAAACAGTGGTATCGTATGATATTTCACTTACCGTAATTACTTTTGTAAATGTATCTCTAATTAAAATGACTGATCCTCTTCCTCTTTGTTTTGATTTTGAATTAAACCTTTGGTACACATATGATTGAAAAACATCGGTTTCTAAAACATAATCATTTTCATTCCAACACTCACACTAAAAAATAATATAAGTACAAATAAAGTTCGGAAAAGAAGTGTCATTCCATTTACTGTCAAACCCACCATTAATATACCAGGAAATAAATGTTAAACTGTCATGAACAGCATTTCCCGATAAATCCTATTTTGTCGGCAACATACCAGTGTAGAGTTTCCCATCAATGTACAGAGTTCAAATTACAGTCTTACCTTAAATTACCAATAGATGAACGATATTCAAAGGAAATATGCAGAATCAGAATATGTGCTCATAAATTAAATATAGAATCTGGCCGATATCGTAACATCGAAATGTGGCAGGCTTGTATTGGTTGCATATTGAGGTTATGGCAGGTTTAGGTTTTAATATAGTTAATTTAATATAGTTTGATAAAGTCTAGGTTTTAATGTATTTATTGAAACTGATTTTAGGCAAGTCTAACTCAAATAAAGCACAGACCGTGCATGAGCAAAGTTCACTAGCACATGAACTCTTTCTTTTGTCTGAGCATGAGCTTTTTCCATTTTTTTCTGCCTCAAGTCAGTTGCTATGTTCAGTTGACTTGCTGACTTCAGATGTGTTGGTTGTGTTTTAGCTTTTAACTTTATTTTATTATGAAGACAGAAACCTGAGTTTCATCTGGTTAATGTTGGACCCAGATCCCATATATTTAGCGAGTTATTTGCAGTTAATATATATTAATTTCATTACACTTAGACTCTAATACTAAATGTAAATGTTAGATATAACAATCACTTAGGTAAAACTATTATATGTATGTAAGTGCGGGATTGTGTTTAAAGTATTCACATGAGTTGTATTTATTGTGTACGCTATTGTGTACATGTGTAAGTGTACATTATGATACATTGTCATAATTGATGTTTTGATATTAATAATATGGATGATGTTATACACGACGTGATGGCCATGAACAATATGTATGTATATGTGTAATATGTCGTGTTGGTCGGATATATGTTTATGTATTTTATTTTAATTATTTCAGGGTCTTTAATTATTACTTCGGACACGACCCAAACCTGAATAAACGAGTTCTGAACCCTGAGCAGCTTTTGCGTTTCTATGAACTAAAACCCATGCTGCTACAGAAAGATCAAAAAGAAAGTGTACAATTTGTAATACAAATGTTATAGAAGATGAATACCATTTTATAATGCAATGCCCACAATACAAAGATTTGCGAAATAAGTACATAAAAAGGTATTATCACAGGCGGCCAAGCGTTTTTCTATTTATACAGTTGTTAACTACAAGTAACAAAAAAGAACTTAATAACCTAGGAAAATATCTAGTACAAGCAAACAAATTAGAGATCAGCTATTACAGTAAGGAAAACCTTTTTTTGTTTTTTTGTTTTTGTATCCCTAATTACTTTTAAGAAAACCCTACCCACCATTTTTGTGCACATGTATATATTGTATATATATATTTGTTTTGTATTATGTTTTGTATATATGCTGATGAGTTTTAAAAGTTATAGCTAATATAGAATTGAATTGAATTGAATCGGGTGAGCATACTCTACATTTGACATTTGGTTCCAAGGATGGAACTTTCACAACAATTAAATCCCTAATTAGCACTAATTAGAATCTTTCTTAAATAGCGTTTCCCGCAAAATATTTTTTTCTTAAGTAGTGGATTTGGGCTCAGTGAGATGTCCTCTACCAAATAGCAAAGGAATTTTGGATGGAACTTTGACAACAATTAAATCCCATTTTGGGGGTAATTTCAATAGCGCCCCCTATATACTCCCACACTAGATTTACTTAAGAATTGGGTTTCTGTGGTCAGTTGGGGTCCCTCTACACCTCAACCATCTCAAACCTTTTGGAACTCTCGCAACAATTAAATCTCACTTGGCTCCCACACTAAATCCCCAACCAGCATTGTAATTGGGAATAAATATTGTTTAAACAACGTTACTTCTTTTCAACCATTCATGTACCAATTAACGGTCTCAGTGGCACAGTGGTTAAGCCATCATTTTACAGGCTGGTAGGTACAGGGTTCGCAGCCCGGTACTGGCTCCAACCCAAAGCGAGTTCTTAAGGACTCAATGGATAGGTGTAAGACCACTACACCCTCTTCTCTCTCACTAACCACTAACCAACTAACACTAACCCACTGTCCTGGACAGACAACCCAGATAGCTGGGTGTGTGCCCAGGACAACGTGCTTGGACATTAATTGGATATAAGCATGAAAATAAGTTGAAATGAAATGAAATGTACCAATTATTCTTGAAGACTGACAGCAGCTATTTTAGTAGATCACTCAGTTGAACCTCCACAACTGAAACCTCTAGAAACTTGATTCTACGGATGGGTCAAGACAACAGGTTTTTGCCAGAATAGTTGGGATTTTTTAATTTAATTTTATTTACTACATCTTGTGTCTAGTAGCACTGTCCTGTGTTAAGGTCGGCCCGCTTTCACTGATTCGAGTCCAAAACGACCATGTTGCCAATCCAATGAGCACTGATCATCAAAGCTCATCCTCTGTAAAGTTTGTGTATTTTCATGTACCGACAGAGAAATCTTTGGGATTCGAAAATGTTTGCAAGTGAATAAAGCTATACATAGTGTCTACCACCAGTTTCTTAAGTATCAGCTGAATAAAATAAGTCAGCAGTTTTCTGAACTGAGGTATACATGTAGCTTCAGGTTAGCATTGGTATATCTATAAGCTGAAGATGTCATGTCTGATATTAAATCTATATGCGCTAGTGGTGTCGTTAAACAAAACAAACTTTAAAGGCGCAGACCCTAGTTTTAGCCCATAAAAATGGACACCAAGTCTGGTTAAGTTACAAACCTGTAACACATTTGGATAACGTTACAAGAGAGTGAAACAAGAGTCTGTGAAGTTGAAACAGTGAAATATCGCTAAAAATAGACTAAAACTCGACTTCATAATTGTTACTTCTCAAACGCACGTGTATTTAAAAAAATATTTTTAAAATGCATTTTGTGGTATTAGAAACACCAGGATGACCAGAAACACTTTGGTTCTACGGAAATGGATAAGCTAAATAATAAAATATAAGTAATGTTTGATTTCAGTGATCATAAACATCTCTAATAGTGGAAAATATGCTGTAGTGATTAAAAACTAGGGTCCGTCTCTTTAATGTTTCACTCCAAGCATGAATAGAACACTTTTTTCTGACATCTTTAATGAAATGTGTGGGTGTTTTTTTTTTTTTAACGGCACCACTAGAGCACATTGATTAATTAATCATCGGTTATTGGATGTCAAACGTTTGGTAATTCTGACACGTAATCATCAGAGGAAACCCGCTGCACACTTATTTCATGAATTGTGGAAAAGCCCACTATTTTTTGCTTTGTTCATCTGATGATCTTATGGACATTGTATCGTTCGTTTTATCATCTTACAGTAATGCAGAAACAATAGCAAGATACTCATATCATTTAAATTTAATTAACAGCTTGCAGATTCTTTACTAAATCTAGTGTAGTAGACGCAACAAGTCCATCATCATCTGCGTTTGTTTCAAGTACCGGTACTGAATGAGCACAACAACGAAAGTAACTTTAATTGTGATTTTACCAATTTGTAACAACTACGATTGTAATGTGCCTCTGCTGCAACAATGTCTCTGGAAGTTATGGCGAGAAGTCGTTCATTAGCGGTCTTTATTGCAATGTTTAGAATAGTCTGGCCAGCCCGAAGGTCTACGGCCTGTGTCAAGGGTTCTCTACTCTGTGTTCCTTTTACATACTTGTTTTTACGTTCACAAAAAATGCACACCTTATCATACACACGTGATTTTTCTTCAGTTCCCGTTTGTCGCAATGATTGCCTTGGTTCTGTCTTTTCCCCTTCAGTCCTAACCAATTCTTGCCTTTTTACCACGTTTTGTAGCCGTGTCAGTTCCTTTTTGTGCGTAAATCCTGATCTGCATTCACGATGATACAGTACATTGGGTACAACACTTAGATTGTCAGTCGACAGTTTTATGACAGGTTCAAAATGTCGTATCTCTGCAGCATCGCAAAGCATTTTCCAAGATTCCAGATCTCTTGGCCTCACCATTTGATCAGGTGGAGAGTTCTTTCCACAGATTATGCAGGGGTCAAGTTTGGGGCGTTTCTGTGGGGGCTATGCCATGGCTTCACATCTGAAATAAACAGCATTTATCAGAATCGGAATCAGACAAGTGGCAATACCTAGTAGGCATTGGGGGTAATAGAAATCATAGAGCATAGTCCTAGTGACTCCACGGACGTGCAGTTCAGGTTACACCTATAAAAATGTAGATGGCGCCTTGGATGAGTGGCTCCATATACCTACAATAGCCAGGTTACACATGTGAAATATAGAGGGTCTTACTAGAATTTCGTTTACCACGAAATTCCAATTCTTGCCACTTCCGCTACCTGGGACATAATCACTTTAATGTTGTGAAACACATCGGGGACAATGTCTAGAATTTTTATGAAAATATCTAGCCTTTTAAACTAGGGCTACATTGACAATCATTGCAATGTTTAATTACATCGCCACAGTGGGGCTACATCCATCCATCCACAGTATAGAGTATCAATAGAAACTGGCCTACAGCATACAGGTGTGCAATGTACATGCAATGGTTATGCATTGCAGAGGTGACCTACATAAAATAGCCCTCACAAAGTATGCACAAGTGGGATTAACGTATATCATAAGTCAATACTCACCATTTCTGTAGGCCTACTGGAAGTTTTAGGCCTTCACGATAACAATAATTTGAGCTAGATCAAAGTAACATTTTGACACATGCACGTGTCTGTAGTTTCTGGCATCCATGATGAAAGTGAACGTAGTATTTGTTGTGGTTGTTTTTTTGTTATAGCCAATTCTGTAGGGCCCGTGTATAATGAATCATGGTAGGCCTAAGTCTGCAAGTCATTGGTACTGTGGTTGGCCAACATGTATGTTTTGGTAGATTATTTAAAACGACTAAACCATCGGAACCTATAGGCCTATGAACAGACTATAAGGGTTGAAGTGGTGTAAAATTATAAATATATGAATACAAAATGTATTTTGATATCAAATTAGCCTAACTTCATGTCCCCAAGTCATCTTTATGATTCCTTATAGCAGCTTGTTAAAGATCTGATACTATCCCTACCCCAAAAGAGCCGAAAACGAAAATTAGGTATCTATACTAAAACGCGTCACCAGAGTACAAAAATGGTCAAACAAGACCATGTAATGGTGGTTATGGATGGCATATGAATACATCGAGATGACATAGGTGAAAATTTGACCATAACATGTATAGATAGAGAATGGTGATACATTTTACTAGAAAAATGTGGAAAAACCCACACATTTGTTACATTATTTCTTAAATTTGGAACAGACAATAGTAATTAAGGTACACTATATATACATCATAAGATGCGTAATCCAAAGATGAACAAAATACTCCAAACCCCATGTCTGTAGGTCATGTGATTAGAGCTCCAAAGTCACTTTTATGAAGTATCATATTTTAGTCCCAAACCGGCGGCCATCTTTAAAGATGGCCGCCATACGGGCACTAAGCTACACTTCCAAAAAGTCCATCAAAGGTTTTTGGACCACTCAGGTACCAGACTAACCAAAAATCACTGTTGGATCTGGTCACCTTTTTGGTAGTCAATCTAAAAAATCCAGGGTCTGGCTCATGGACTATAAAAAGGAAGTTCTTTTAACTCAACCATATGCATGGGGCCTACAATCTACGCGGTCGATCCCGCTTACATGCATGAAACAGTGGGCAGACCTGGCACTGGCTAGTATGTATTGATGTATGAATATCTATATATTGTATGTATGTCAAGGTTGACTGTTACATACATAGATATTAACGCACTGGCGCAGGGGATAATTAAATCCTTTCTGGCCTCACACATTTTCCATGCTGTTGCTGGGACTCGAACCTGTGGCACCGAATCGCCCGCAAATTGCAAGACTAACCACGATACACTATGTATGTATGTATGTATGTGTATCTATCTATCTATCTATCTAGATAGATAGATAGATAGGTAGACAGACAGACAGACAGACAGACATCTATACATACATACATAGATAGATAGATAGATAGATAGATAGATAGATAGATAGATGGATATTTACACTTCACTTCCTATGTACACTTCACTTCATATGATCATCCACACAAGCCAGAACATTTTGACATTAATTTATATTATACCTTTAATACTGATAACAGAGCACAAACTTATAAATAAAAAGAACCAAACTTAAAGTAAAGCTAGTTCACCAATAAATAATGTCTTGTTTATGGAAAGTATATTGACCCGTAACAATGCGGTTTATTGTGTATATATTATTTTGACTCCATATTTCGTAAACTGTTGAAGACAATTTGAAACTGTGGAATAACTGATGCTGAGTTCCGGATTTGCCATAAAATAACTATTTTACTTATAATGCATCAACTAGGGGGATCCTCGTGTGCCAAAAATGTACTGTAAGTTACCCACTGGAATTTTGAAGGTGACCACTTCCCTTAACAGAAAAATTTGGTTACCATTTCCATAACCCGGCAATAAGTGAGAAAATGATGCCTCTTTTTTTTTTTTTTTTTCTTCTTTTTTTTTGGGGGGGGGGGGGGGGGGGGATCCGACGAAAGTCTTTTATCCTAGAAACAACAACGACCCCTCAAAATGTCGGTCTTGAGACAATCTTTAATATGATATGCAAATTATGTTGATTTGGTCAACAATGAGGTCACTAGAGGTCACGAAAATGTTTGTCAAGTGAAAATCTTACCTATCTCTGGAACATGCCCCACAGAACATACTATATCCATATTGTACCCTCTCTGCGGGTCTAATCCATTACCATAGGTGCCAAGGAACTCAATAATATCACAAAGTGTACTTTATTGCAAAAAATGAAAACAGCACAAAATGGAAAGCAGTCTACATTCAATTTGATCACTTTTGGCAACTGCTTAAACGATTTCCTGTATTGAAACTTAAATGGCTATTATTTAACGTCCGTTCACCTTAGATAGACTAATTACCCCTTAAAACATTTATCTTAGAACACTCTTTCATATGATATTACATTTATGGAGATTGGGTCAATAATGAGGTCACTAGAGGTCAAAAGGTCACGAAATGTGGGTCAAGTGAAAATGTTACCTTTCTGTGGAAAATGTCTAACAGCACAGATCCATATTTTGTTTTATCTATGAGGATCAATGCCCGCAGAATATTTGCCAATGAACACAATCAAATCGGTAAATGGCACTTAAATTAGGGATCTTGTATGAAACCAACAATTAGTTTAATTGCACGTTGATTTTTAGCCATCACCATAGGTGGCAGCACTTGTACAGTTACCGCCATTACATAAAAAAGACTGATTGTATGCTGTGTATTAGGCACGGTTCTTTGAAAATTTCTCCAAACACTGTAAAGTTCCTGTGAAAACGTGAAACGGCAATGCAGAACAATGTTTTATGAATTATGAATAAGTAAGTATCTTAGTTTTCTATTCTAAATTAAAGTGCTCTGAAGTTAGTTGAACATTGACATGTAAGCTAGTCTCCTATATGCATTGTGCATATATGATTCATGCAAAAGTGCCACTCTCATAACAAGTTTTAACTGCTTTGGCTTAGATTCAAGTTATGATGAGCTCCTGTGCCACCAGATTGATATGGCATCCTTTACCGTTGAGAGCAACTCAGATACAGTTCCATTTCCAAGTTAATTTGACTAGGCAATGTTCACCATTGGTGCTTTCGACTTTGACGAGGCAAACCTGTCTGGAATTTGAGGAAGACATGATACAGTTGCTGTGTTGTTTCAATTCAAGATGAGGAAGGATGTCATATCCGCAAGCCAAAACGGTCTGAAACAGATGTTCAGCATGGGTGACGAACATTCACTGCTGAACTAAAGTGCCAGTCATTGAGATAATTTTACAAGCCTGCCAAGAAGCCAGATCTCCCTGAAGATTACATGGATTTTCCTTCTCATCCAGTTAACCAGGATCTCCTGAATAATGTACGGACAAGGGAAATAGCATGACTGTTAAGCAGAATGGACCTATGCGAAACTGACCCTCGATGCCTGAACACACAACCTTAGAATCAAACATGCCTATATGGAGTGCTGGAAACTGTGCCCTGAGTACTGAGGACATATCCCGCAAATGTGTGACGTTTCTACCTGTCCTTCCCTACCCAGTGACCGATTATGTTTCTGTGTACACAGCCTTGAAGAATTTCCAATGTGTTCTTGAATTCCTTGACCAGCCAAAGCTTCCTGTGACCTGTGATGGGGTGTACCATAGAATACGTGAAATACAGCTGGTCCTTTCAAATGAGTTTGGGAATATCATGCTGTGCCTTGGTTCCTTCCACATGGCTAAAGTTGCTTTGAGTTGCATTGGCAAGTATACAAAGAGCAGTGGGGCAGAAAACATACTGACAGAGAGTTGCGTGTTTGGAGTAAATGTTGTAGAATCGGTCATAGGCGGAAAAAAGTATGTGAGGTCTCTGAAAGGACTGCAGCTGCTGAAAGAAGCATTTGCAAGGTTAGAGTGGGAAGCCTTCTTCAACGAAGACGACCGAGCTACAAAATACAAGGATCTACTAGATACCCTCCAGCATTTGAAAGAAGAAGTAGCATCAAAATCTCCGGAGAGTGTGCCCCTCCTTCACACATGCCAGGATTACATCGGCTCTGAAGTAGATGAATTTAAATGATTCATTACAAAGTGTATTGAGAAACGTGAGACATTCAAGTATTGGAACACCTTTTTACACCTGATGTCTCATCTTGAGAACCTGATTCGGAGTGATCGCAAGGGAAACTGGAGCCTACCGGTACAAGCCATTCAAGATATGCTACCCTTGTTTGCTGCTTTTGATTGCACGAACTACTTGACATGGTGCTCCCTGTACATTGAGGACATGAGGAGGCTGCCTAATATAGCACCAGAAGTGCATTCAGAGTTTATAGAGGGCAAATTTGCCATAAAACGAACAATGGGATGTTTCAAAGCTGTTGGAGCAGACCTTGCGTTGGAACAGAGCCCAGAAACAAATGCATCAGGAATAATTGGTAGTTCACAAAAGAAGAAGTTTGTTGCCAAGTGGGAACTGATATATCATGAGATGATTGCCATCACAAACCTTCAGAGAACTTGCTGGTATAGGTAGTTCCTCTTATGAGTTAGACTGTAACAGGCCATTCAGCAAGGCAGCAACCGATGTTGATGAGGCCAACATTCAAGCCATACTAGATGTCATAGAGAAGAATGAGAACCCCTTCCTCACTCCCCCAAAAGAGAAAAGGCTCCACAATATCTTAACCAAGGAAGTCATGTCAGAAGATATCAGTGAACAGCTGCTTAATGTGGAGAGAATCGGCAACGATGCCTATGAGAAACGTCGTAGAGAAAGGTACATAGAGAAGACTGTTCCACTGTCAGACACGATTCATTGTACAAACCTTAAAACCTTCGCTGCAATCCACAAGGATTCAATCCTGCATAAAAGAAAAGCAGAATTCAACAAGCGAGAAGATGCTCAGATGAAATGTACACTGGAGATTGCAAAAGACGGACGATGGATGAACTGCTGCAGTACGATGTGCGTACAACATCTCCTCTATTTGATGACCAAGCCAGTTGAAATTATCCACGAACTTGAAGCTCATTTCAGCAATCAGGACCCAAGAACACCGAAACCTGATGACTCAATGGGAACATGCTGTATAGTTAATGTGATGACAAACATTCGGAAGATCCAAACAAAGAGTTCCAAAAAGTTTGGTGAATTCTGTGATGCCTTTGTAGGCTATGTTGCCTCTACAGTAAAGGGTGCCTCAAGAATTGATTTTTGTGTTTGATTCCTACACGGAATCGTCTTTGAAGGATTTTGAGTTGCAAAGGCGAGAGAAGAAGTCACCCATAAAACTGCATATGTCCAGTGAAACCCCTCTCCCTCGAAAAATGTACAGGTTTTGGCCATCCAGTGTCAACAAAGCAAAATTTGAATTCCTCATTCATGCAGAGGCGCTAGTACGGAATTGGAGCACTCCTACGATGGAGATTATAATTACTCATTTCTGTGAAACAGACAGCATCATCGTTCTGTGTTGGTTCAAGACAACAATACCTTTACAGGTTTCAGAACTGAAGTGTAATGTAGAAGAGGCTGATATGAGGATTATATCACATGCGATGCATGCTGTTAAACAAGGTAAAAACCGTATCATAGTCCTATCGTCAGACAAAGATGCGTTCATTTTGCTGACGTTCTACTGGAGCGAGCTGAATGCAAACGGCCTCGAAGAACTCTGGGTGAAGGCTGGGGTTGGTGACTCGACAAGATACATTCCGATACACATTCTTTCAAAGAAGATCGGACGAAGTTTGTGTCAGGTTGTGCTCGCTGTCCACACACTAACTGGGTGTGACTACACAAGTAAAGTTGGAACCAAGCATACTGCCCTAATGGCCAATCCAGAGATGCCCTTAAATGACTTTGTGGTGACAATAGGTAACCTGGATAAAGTGAATGATAAAGCAGAAACCTATCTGACACAGGTACTTAAGAAAGGAACACTGATGAAAACCACGAACCAGCTTCGAAGCCTAAGGTATCATCATGCCAAGCGGTCATGTTTGGATGACCTGCCACTCACAAGTCATGCCATTAGGTTGCACATTGCGAAAGCCTACTTTGCTACAAACGAGATGGTGTCCCTCCTCACATCATGTGAACCCTTTGACCCAAGACATTTTGGTTTTGAACCTATCAGGGGGAACAATCCAATTCCCGAAGATCTTGCAATGCACATGTCAAAAGTGTGGAACGCAGAAATGTCCTTGCTGCTGGTCTAAAATTCCTGTTGTACATTTTGTACTTTTTAAAGTGACTCGGAAAAGTCAGGATGACAAAGTGTATTTGGTGTCTTCAAAAACTGAGTGACTGACTCACAAGTATAAATACATACGAATTTCCAAACCAGAATCACATTCCACCCATTGGTGTCATAAAACGTGATTACATACTCTGTTAAAGTGGCAGTTTTCATTTATTGTTTAGGCCCTATGGTGGTCATTAAGTACATTCCATTCATATCTGTATTTTTCTGTATCTATTCCAAAACGTTAGACTCTAGGAGAGGACAAAAACATGGATCTGCCATGTGCTGCTAGGCATTTTGCACAGACAGGTAAAATTTTCACTTGACCCACATTTCCGTGACCTTTTTGTTCTCTAGTTACCTCAGTAATGACCCAATCTCCATAACGATAATATCATATTAAAGAGTATTCCCAGACAAACATTTTAATGGGTAATTTGTCCATCTAGGGTGAATGGACGTGAAATAATAGCCATTTAAATTTCCATACAGGAAATCGTTTAAGCTGTTGACAAAAGTGATCAAATTGAAAGTAGACTGTTTTTCATTTTGTGCTGTTTTCATATATTTGTTTGCAATAAAGTACACTTTGTTGATATTATTGTGTTCCTTGGTATCTATGGTGATAGATTAGACCCTCAGAGAGGGTAAGATATGGATATGGCATGTTCTGTGGGGCATGTTCCAGAGATAGATAAGATTTTCACATGATCCATATTTTCGTGACCTTTTGATGAACAGACGTGAAGTAATAACCATTTAAGTTTCCATACAGGATATCGTTTAAGCGGTTGCCAAAAGTTATCAAATTGAAAATAGACTGCTTTACCATTTTGTGCTGTTTTAATGTTTTTGCAATAAAGTACACTTTATTGATATTATTGTGTTCCTTGGCACCTATGGTGATGGATTAGACCCTCAGAGATGGAAAGATATGGATATGACATGTTCTGTGGGGCATGTTCCAGAGATAGGTAAGATTTTCATTAGACCCATATTTTCGTGACCTTTTGAACTCTAGTGACCTTATTCTTGACCAAATCAACATAATTTGCATATCATTTTGAGGGGTCGTTGTTGTTTCTAGGGTGAACGACTGCAAAGTAATAGTAATTTTCATTTCCCCATCCCCTAATATTGCCCCCCCCCCCCCCCCCCCCCCCCCCCCCCCCCCCCCCCCCCCCCCCCCCCCCCCCCCCCCCCCCCCCCCCCCCCCCCCCCCCCCCCCCCCCCCCCCCCCCCCCCCCCCACCCCCCCCCCCACCCCCCCCCCCCCCCCCACCCCCCCCCCCCCCCCCCCCCCAAAAAAAAAAAGAAGAAGAATAAAGTTCCTCAGTTTCTCACTTATTGCCTGGTTATGGAAATGGGAACCACGTTTTTCTGTCAAGGGAAGTGATCACCTTCAAAATTCCAGTGGGTAACTTAGAGTACATTTTTTTGAACACGAGGACCCCCCTAGCTGATACACTATTACGTAGTCAGTCAAAAAACCCACAAAAACAAACAAAAAACAAAAAACAAAACAAAACAAACAAATAAACAAAAAACAAGAAAACAAACCAGGTCGCCCGTTAGATTGGCAGATACATTTTTTAACTCGTCCGTCAGAATTTTCACTCGCATTTGGCGAGCGGGCGAGTACTTTCTGCACCCCTGATATAATATCATATAATATCTTACATGTTCAGTGCAATCATAGTATGTGATATTTTTCCGATCACATACTTTAAAAATTTGATAACTTTGCAAATTAGATGTAAATTAATCGAGGTCACGGTACTAGGTTTATTGACATTTAAGCAAACGTAATAGGGTGACACTCCATAATTAACGTATGCATTCATAGTCATCAAATAAAAACATTTCAATAGCAATTTTACACTGAAAGCTGTCCAGCGTTCAGAAAACAAAAAACGTTTTGCACTAATTTTGATGTAAGGACATCCAAAATGACGTCATTCAAGTTTGACGTCATTTCCATTCAATAAGACACCACGCCACATATTCTTATGTCATTTGAATATCTAGTAATGGCGGACTGGAATTAAAGTTGCGTGTACATTTTACAAAAACACGTTGTATTAACCTTGAGATTATATGATAAAGAGATTATTACCCTCGTGTAATAATGTATTTGATCGCATAATACAAGTTTTATTCCTAATATATGATATTGACGATATCAATAAACACTCTGGTAATAACCCGCCATCTCCCTCTCTCTCTCTCTCTCTCTCTCTCTCTCTCTCTCTCTCTCTCTCTCTCTCTCTCTCTCTCTCTCTCTCTCTCTCTCTCTCTCTCTCTCTCTATATATATATATATATATATATATATATATGGGTCATTCTACAGAAAGTATCACTTTTCAAAATTCAAGATAAAACAGTTAAAAGATATAAATTGTTATTGTTAACTTTTGGAAACTAGATGAACAAAGAAACATAAAATTATATCTGGCATCGCAGAACTGTAATTGGCCTGCACGTGCAGACACATGTTGCTCTATGAACAAGCTCATTATGTCATTGGTGTTACCGGACAAGTGTGTTCAGCAGTGTGATCCAAGTATGCAATTAGTATTTCCTTAAAAGAAAAACCTATTTTCGAAAAATACCTTAATATAATTCCTGAAATATTATGGTCCAGTGTCATAAAATTTAGAACTTCAAATCACTATTTACCTGTAGAAACTGGAAGATGGAATCATATTTTATTTGAAGATAGATTATGTCCTTTATGTGATGAAACGATATCGGAGATGAATACCATTACTTGTTTGTGTGCAAGTTTTTTTTATAAATCTCGAAAATAATGTTTACAGCCCTATTACTATAAAAAAAAAAAACCAAGTACTTACGAATTCAAAGAATTAATGAACAGTAAGAAAATAAGTGTATTAAAAAAACTAGCAAAATTTATAAATATAATTTGCAAGGTCTTTAAAAACCCAAGAAATTAAACTAGTCAACAACTCTATTCTTTAGCTACTACTACTATTACTAACATTAAACTGTTGATATTATTTATATAAATATATATCCTGCATCTATGACAAAACATGTATATTATTTTTATGTATGGCTACCATTGTAACCAGTATTTCAATAATTATGTTTTCTTTCTGCATTACACACTATTTATATATTTCATCCTGTAAACCATCTTGCCAAATGTATGTAATTTATTATGCATGTTCCTATAATGCCGTTGTGTAACGGCCTAAGTGTAATAAAGTTTTGTTCTGTTCAGTTCTGTTCTGTTCTTAAATGGGGTTTTTTCTAAAAACAATTTCTTCAGTCTACAACTATTAAAGGCCTATTAGAATAATTGTGTGTTTCTGTATTGATAAGATAGGGCCGGTCAGACAGTTTTAAAAATATAGTAAATTAAGACACAGAATTTTAATTTTGTTAAATATTAAATTAAAGATTTATTCATTCATTAATTTTATGCAGATGACAACAAATTGGATGTTAATTGCGCGTCCATTTTTTCAATAAATGAGTTCCATATACCATTTTGTTGGTAATAAAGTGTTCTATCTCCTTATTAATAGTTCATTTAGCTACAGATAACTATAAATGAGTTATTGCCAATTATATTTTGTTCTATGTCCAAAAAGTACAAAACGATCAGTACTTAATGTTTTGTGTCCATTGATCAATCAGTTTTCTCACTATCAGTCACGTGACTAGAAGTGTATATCAAAATCAGCATGGCCATAGAATGGCATATTTGATGTCTTTTCTTAAACATTGTTTGTTATAGAATTAATATATTAAAAACATATATGGAATTTAAATTTCAGTGAATCCTATTGTCGGAAAACATTATTTTACTTCATTTTATTATGGAGATAGAACATTATATCTACAATCTTTGTCATCGTCACCATGAAGATAGAACATTACATGATATAATTTGTTGTAAATACAAACAGTAAACACAAAATAGCATATTACGGAAAGCTCATAAAACATACCACCCCATTAAATAACATTATCTGTTTTAATTATAAATACATTTTCACATTATTTGAAATTAATGTTACAAGAGTTGTGAATAAAAAAAACCCCACCCTGTTTGTGCACAATAACGTTTCCTTTTTATTAATCATCATTTGATCCATTTCAATCTTGATTTTATGAATTCTACGACAACCTCAACGTATGATTTCATGGTATCTTTATCAAGGTCTAAGGGCAGATTGCAAGATAGTAATTGGGTAATAAACGCCTCGTCTGAAAGATAATGCAATTCTGTGCTTAGCTCAATTGGACCAATATCTAAGATTTAACACCAAAAGTCATCTCTTGTTTTAAATAAATACTTACAACTAATTATAACATGTATAAGAAGATCTGAGTAATGTAAATTACAAAGGGAACAAAAACCTTGTGATGATCGTGGCCTTCAAGTAGCATATATACTTATAACATGATGTGCCTGTTCTTTTAGCAAAGGGTTTGAACGAGAGATATCCCATGCTTTATGTATTTGTAGGTTTGGGGGCGGATTTTGTAGAAAATGATTAGTATCCAGAGTTTACAGATATTTTATGTTTTCCATTCTCTTTCCTCAAACTCGAAGACACAATTTTTTTCACTATTTATTCAATATTTTATGTTTGGGATCCTATGTATCGAAAATTGGACGTTTTTTTTTTTATACGTAGTCTTTTTTTTTTTTTTTCTTTCCTCCCCTTGTTTTTTTTTTTTTTTTTTTTTAGAGTAGGTAGGATTGAAAGGGTATTTTTTTTTTTTTTTATTTAAGTATTTTTTTTAATTTATTCTATTTGCAAAGGATCCTATGTATGTCTGCTGCAAATTCAACTGGAGAAGAAACGAACATATTTTTAAAACATAATAATCTGCTTGTTATAACCTTATAGGGTAACGTCCATGTAGGCAAGCGAAGGAGATATCCCAGGAAATATAGTTTATTAGTGTATTTTTGCTTCAACTGAAATAGTACCAATTAACCCTAAACATATGTTTGTTCGTGTCCTTTTGGGTAAACCCTGAATACTTTTTATTGCAAATCTGAAGGCCCTTTCTAGTGCTAATAACTCGCTTTTAGTAATAGAGTTCCAAACTTCACACCCATAGAGAGTTTTGGATAAGCAAAGAGCATTAACTAATTTTACACTTGTAGCTGGATTTAGGCCGCGTGTGTGACTTGTAGACTTGATAGTCTTACATGCTTGTAAAGTTCGATCCCAGTTATTTAGATTTTTATTCAAAGTGATGCCAACTTGTTTTATACAATTTGTGATAGATATTTGTTTATTATATAGAAAAAAGGTGGATCCGCCTCTCTACAGAAATTAATCATTTGACTTTTAAGCGACGAGAATATGAATCGCCATTTTAAGCTATATTGTTCACAGATCAATAGCATATCTTGCATATTGCTTGATGTAGGAGAAATAATAGCTATATCGTCCGCTTGTGTGGGGCAAGATACGTGAACACCCAAGTATCATAGTTCCTTTTTCGATTGGCTTGACTTGCTTAGCAATTCATTTATGTATAAAACAAAGTTTAGGAGAAAGAATACTACCTTGACATAACCCCCTTTGTTGCCTAAGTACTGTGAGTATATATTGTTTACAAAAACACACGATTTGGCATTGCTATATATCCTGTTAAAAATAAGCCAGACTTTAGGAGGGATTCCTATTTCTGATAGTTTATATAGCAAACCTGCATGCCAGACAGTATCGAAGGCTTTTGAACTATCCAGAAATGTGACACAAGTGCCGTCACTGCGTTCCTTATAGTGATTTAATTTTTCTTGTAACACAAAAGAAGCATCGATGCTTGACAGGCCTTATTGAAATCCACATTGATGATTATTCGGGTAATCAGTCGTTGAGACTAGCTGTGGCATTAATGATTCTAAAACTTTCTCAGAAATCTTAAAAACTACAGATAAAAGGGTAATCCCTCTGTATGAATCTGGACTTAATTTGGACTTATTATGTCCTTTGTAAATGTACACCAAGACATCGCGATACCATTCATCAGGAATACATCCATTGTTAATCATTAGTGAAAATAACCTTGATAAACAGAAGAAGAAATATTCGCCTCCATATTTAATATGTTCATAAAATATTCCGTCTAGGCCACATGTCTTATTATTTGGAAGCTTGGTGCATATATTGCCAACTAAATTGGGTGAAATATCGAGTTTTCATCCAATCTTAGTGCATCAGCTTTAAACGTCGACACCTTGGCTTCCAAGCTTGATTTAAAGTTATCATTAAAATTCGCGTCTGTTTCGTTAAACACTTTGCAAAAATGATCAGCTATAGAGTTACAAATGTCTTCTGGTTGAGTAATAACTTTCATATCGACCACGAGGGACATTATTACTTCTTTTTTTTATTACAAAGTGTGGTCCATAAAGTCTTGTGGTCAACATCAATGGCTTCGTCTAAGGAATTATAAAAATCCCTTTCATATTTCAAATATGCGTTTTGGAGTCATACGAAATGCAGCTTTTGCTTTTTTGTACAACCTAAACGTGTCGAATTGCATACCACGTGGTCTACCTTCAGCTAACCACAGACTTCTGTGATACGACATTGCTACATGACATTCTTTAACTGCATCAGACCAATATGGCTTCGAACGTTGTTATATTTTGAACAAGGAATAGTTTCCTTGACTGCTTGAGTTAATACATTTATTATCTTATTGTAAAATTTAAGAATATCGGGTGCTGATGCACTTTTGCTTGGAATATGTATTGGCCATAACATGTGAGAAATGGAGAAAGTATAGTCTTAACAGATTATGGTGTCTTGCCTTTTCCCCCAAGAAGGTTTTTCTGGTGGGATGCTTTGTTCCTCTTTAGAATCATTGACTAAAATTGAACACATTATTGCTTTATGATCAGAAAGCAAACGCTCACAGTCGTCTTTGACTAATACATCTTGAACATAGTGGATTAAATAATCAGGTACTAGAATGTGATCTATAGCTGAGGAAGGACCTCCAGTATGAGATTCGTAAGTATGAGACGGACCTTTACAAAAAGGTTGACCATTGATTGAAATCAAGTTACGTCAACTAACAAATGTATGGAAGATATAACTTCTTTTGTTTTTAACAAATTGGGTTTTTGGACACTATTTTTACATTAAGATCACCAATAATAATAGCAGTTCCAATTGAACTATAAGCAATGTACAATTCCTCCAACAAATCTAAACATTCAAGATATAAACCATTAGATAAATTAGATGCAGGGAGATAAGTACAAAATACATAGATGACTGGAATCATTGAGCACAACTTCAACTCCTATATAATACGATCACTGTCAATTTCTATTATAGTAGTACATCGACTCAAATGTTTCTTAACGAGTAAAGCTACACCTCCTTTGTTAATAATTCGGTATAGCATGGTGTCTTTTTTCTGTTGCACATTTCGTAAATGCAGTGTAATTAGGGTCAATAGTATTTAAGAAATTACTGTTATATTTTCTTAAATGGTGCTCACTTATTCCACAAACATCTATACCATATTCGTTTAAACATGTAAGAAAATAGGGTGTTCCAGACATAACACCCCGACAATTACAACACATAATGTTAATCATCAACTGAGCCATTTCCATTATTATTGTTAAACTGATTTAAAAACCTTTGCTTGGAAAGCCACGGTTTGACATAAATGCCATAGGGCCAAGAACCTTCACTTTCAATTATGTCTCGGTGTTCGTATGGCACATTAACTTGTGCTGAGGCTGTTTTTCTGTTATCCCTATTGAAAAATCTCAAAAAGGTTAGTTTAACACCATTTTCACTTAGAACATCCCTTAGGCCAGCCTCATAAAAACAAGCCACTTTGTGTTTTGAAACACCACAGAATATTGACTGTTTAGATAAAGTAGCACTACACTGGTCTGTAGGTGCCCATACACTACTGTTGTTGCCATGAGGACAAGAATCGTTAGGTAAGTCACGCTGGGTGTGGTGTGTCACGGTGGGCCGATCACGCTGGGTGTGGTTTGTATCGGGGGGGGGGGGGGGGGGGGGGGGACAAGTCACGATCCGAGTTGTATGTCTCGGTGGCCAGCTAGGGACGGGCAAGACATTAGTGTTTGCGGAGGTGTCGCGTTCGGGTAAATGCAACTTGTGCTCCTGGCGGACAGTACCGTTACCTGAATTTGTATTGAGGACTAATGAATCAGTACAGTCGATTCACTCACGCTATGGGACGCCAGTAACGTGCTACACTCAGTGTGTGTATGCGGTTTGTCATTCACGGCACTCCCGGTTGAATCGCATATATTGAATGTTTTTGTTGATGTCACAGATGGACGAGAGATTGACTATCAATAAGACATTGTCCAAGAAACAAGTCAAACAAAACATTTTAACAAATTTATATACAAAATATAAATATACAAAATGACGATATCACTCCAAACACATCACTACCCCAACCTTAAATTAAACCCCCCCAAAAAACTGTATTCTGGTGTCCATGGTAAGCCAGTCTGAGCCAACTAGCTTCTAGTCAATGTCCAAGCCTTAGTTAAATAATCATTTTGAACCAGTTCAATTTGTATCAGTATAAACTCATCTGAAATTCACTGTCATTGCGAATACTATCAGTATCTTGATGACGACCAGACACTAGCACATCTTGGTTTGTTGGCTGTTGACATCTCTTGCAGATATCCTAATCACAGTCCGCCACCACGCTAGTCTGTAGACATCTCTTGCAGATGGTTCTACAGTTCCGCTGGTTACATGTGTCATCCCTCACACCCAGTTATAGCTTACATAGCTCACATAGCTACCGTAGATCACATACTTCTCATGGTTCTGGCTCACGCTCAAACCTAAAAGGCTGAAACAGAAATGTCTACAAATAGGCTCACTTAATATAATTATGGCAATAAACTACCACCTCATTATCAAGCCCGTCTGACACTTATAAAAACTATTGTGACACAATAAACCAAATTAACCTTAACCCCTTGTTTTGTACCATAGTTACTCCTGGCGCACAACAAATTACGCTTAACCCTCTAATACGGTCAGTTACACAACCGAAAACATACACTATACACACACCCAAATATCCTATAACAAAGTAAAACCACCTAAGTTATAGCACCTGATATTATGCACTAATATACAACACCACTTACATATATACTGAATAAAAAAAAGAAACTTCCGATTTGTACATATAGTGTTTGTTGTATTAAAGAATTCATTGTGTAATGAAATTATATAGGTAGTATTAGCCTTGAGCTGTATTATCAGGATTAATGAATTTTATCGATTATTTTTGCACTTTTAATCGTCAACAACGTGAAATTCAATTTGCACATGCATGCATGGTTCGACATGTCCCGTGTAGTATTCGGTCAATTTGTTTTACTTGTCTTACTAACATTGTTGTCAAGTGAACGAAAACGCTTCTAAATTTGTAAAAAATTAACGTTTTTCACATTGTAGCATTTTTAGTTTGCCAAGAATACCCAATAATTTACGCGAACGGGCGATTGGCATGCTTGATGCTGGCATGTCGACAGAAGACGTTGCAAGGCATGTTGGGAGCTGTAGTCGAGCGATACGAAATCTTCGCGTAAGATTTCGAACGACAATAAGCACCAACGACTTGCCACCTCGTGGACGTCCGCGTGTTACAACACGTGGTCAAGACCACTATATCATGAACACGCATTTGCGCAATAGATTCCAAACTGCCACTGCTACTGCTGCTAACACACCTGGGCTTCACAATAACCGAATCAGTGGGCAAACTGTTCGTAATCGTCTGCGGGAGAACGGTTTACATGCACGACGTCCTTACGTCGGATGCGTTTTAACGCAACGTCATCGTCTAAATCGTCTTAATTGAGCACGTGTACACACTCGTTGGATACGGCGACGCTGGAATACCGTTCTTTTTTCGAATGAATCCCGATTTTCTTTATAACGTGGTGATGGCAAGGTGCGCGTCTACCGTTGGAGAAATGAACGCTATGCTTATTGTTGTGTTCTTGAACGAGATCGTTTCGGGGGTGGGGGTTCTGTCATGGTCTGGGCAGCCATTACCCATGGTTATCGTTCACCACTAGTCGTCATTGATGGCAATTTAAATGCTCAACATTACCGCGATGACATTCTCGCTCATCACGTCATTCCTCTGTTCCATAACAACGCCAACATCTCGATTTTTCAGCATGATAATGCCACCTCTCATACAGCTAGAGACACTGTAAATTTTCTTAGGAAAAACAACATTGATTTCATTGATGACTGGCCCACTAAAAGTCCTGATCTCAACCCCATCGAGCATGCCTGGGATAGTCTGGACAGACGATTGAGGCGTCGTCCCAACCCACCCGCTAACGTCAACGAACTTCGTCAAGCGCTCATTCAGGAATGGAACAATATTCCACAGGCAGAAATCAACACTTTAGTCAATTCTATGCGCCTGCGATGCACTGCAGTGGTCAATTCAAGAGGTGGTCATACCAGTTATTAAGTGGGTGTTTTTATTTTTAACCCCTACCACACTTGGTCAAAATTTCTCCCAGTTTCTGTTAACCTATGGCCATGATTTTTGCACCAAACGCATATATAACAATTATTCCCCCGGTTTGTTTTCATCAAGTTATGTTCAAGCAAAGTTAGCGGAAGTTTCTTATTTTGTTCAGTATATATCTAAATACAACAAAATAAACAACCCTATTAATAATCACCAGAAACAAATTACAATTAACTAAATTGCCCTGTATTTGAGTCTTGGGGAAAAATATAGTCAAACTATCTGTTCAAAAGACTAAACCACATACCTCCTAAGAGCCATTTCCCAGTCAATTTGCCTGCTGGAAACGTTCTTGGCAAATGCACTGATGAACAGACAGGTGACGTTTACCTTTCCCACAGCCTGTATGCTTTTTACCTGCAGCTTAATTTCCCACTGAAGAAACTCAATATACTGCTCATAAAAAGTTATGACACAACGTTGTCACAATTTACCCAGTATGCTCATGCTCTACCAGATATAACATCATAAAATACATAAAACTAATCTTTTCTGTGACAGTTGATATGTTACGTATTATTGCCTCTCGGTAACCTTTTTTCGTCGAAACATTTTTTATTTCTTTTTCCAATAAAGTCACGCGTTTCCGCATATCAGTTGTTGAGGTTGTTATTGACTTTATTAAATTTGTCATCTCATCCAAATTTTCTTCTATGTCTTTTACTTTTGTGTTTGTTATCTGAACTTTCGCCCCTGTGCGTGCTGTAACCTCACCGTGGTGCAGGGGTGTAACATTCTCTTTGAGAATGGCCAATACAGCACAAAATTGAAGTTTTGATTAAAATTCAGTATCCGTAAAATTCTGTGATATTTGTGTTTTTGCACAGTTCTTTACACTGTTCTTTACACTGTTTTTTTTAAACCTTGAATTTTTATATCATCACTTTATTTATTTGCATTACCATAGTTTGACACCCAATAGCCGATGTATTTTTCGTGCTGGGGTGTCGTTAAACATTCATTCATTCATTCTGAACTTTCGATTTGATTGATGAAACACCCATACTTTTTTCGTCGTCTAGACGAGAAATATTAAGACAACCATTATCAACTTTCTGTTTAAGATAGTTGAAATATTTCTGCAAATAATCAGGTGAAGTTTTAATTTTTCCTGTTGATTGTTCTAATTTCTTTAAAGAAAGAACTGCATTTTTTAAATCATCAAATGCTTTGGATGTGAGATTTCATATCAGTGCTGTTTTTGTCAATGTCAGACCTGAAATTTTTATTTTGTTCATAAACCTTTTTAAATTCTCCCAGAGTTTGTTTTAACATAGTTTTATGATCTATTGACTGCTTCTCCAGCTTTTGTTGAACAGTAATTACTGTTTCTTTTAACTGTTGATTTTCATTTTCTCCAACAAGAGCCTTATGTGTTGGAAAGATGCATACCCGGACCACCAACACATACTGACACTTTAACAAATGAAAAACGCGTAATTTTAGAGTTAATAAAAAAACATGATTATTCCTGCTAACTGTTTCGTTTTTGTGACGTCCGGTAGTATAGCTTGAGGCGAAGTGACGTCAGCTCCGTCCAACTTCTCTATGCACAGTGTAAACAAACGCTCTAATTTACGGCAAGGCGCTTCGCTTTCATCAACCTGACTTGTAAAACAACATAAATGACTTGATAGTATAATAAACTATTTAACTAAATATATTTCAATTTGCATCAATATAACGAACTGGAGTCCAAAGACAAAAATGCATATTATTAGGCCTATTGGTAGGATACGTTCAAGCAAAAACGACCACTCACGATACCCAAGTGATAATTTCCTTTTCTTTGGGACTAATTAATAATATTGGTCAGTTTTGTGATTTTAGATGGGAAAGTCTACTTAACCAAGGGTTTTACAGAATTACTTACAGTAATAAAGCAGGACCGCTGGTAATGTCCATTACGATTTGAAGTTATCACACCATACCCTGTGATCTTAATAAAAGGGGCACGTCTTTTTAGTGTGTCTAGACACAGTGTCTGGGGACCGTCTAAATTTTCATCTGCCAATCAAGAACCACAGGTACAAGCCACGGAAAGAAAAGACCAATTAACCAAGAAAACACTCCGACTATTTCAGTACGTGGCTTAATTTATGTACAAAACATAATACAGTTATTTCAACACTTTGACAATGGTGGTTTATTTTGTATTAAAAAATAAACCACATATACACGTTGCTGTGTTACTGGGATGGATATTATTACAGAACATTGCGATGCATCCGCAAAAATCAGGTATGTTTTGTTTCTTCAGTTTGAAGACTAATTCCTGACGTGACACGTTAGGTATTACGTAACCACCAGCTCGCCAGAAGGCGTATTCACTGGGATGGTACAAAATGGCTTCGTCCGTTATATATAATAGCCGTCACATTTAACCGTTTATTAATTAACTATACGATTATACTTGTTGATATTAAGCAATAATGTGCATTATGTATCGTTGATATACATACCAGTCCAAAAGCCTTGCTTTAGCATTCCTTTAAGAGTAGAATGTTGGCTTACTCTTCTATTTTGTTGCGAGAACAGTCGATGTCTTGAATAAGTTCACCGCGAAGCGTAATCAGGTCACGTTCAATTCGAGCAAGCGATTCACGGAATACAATGCCCGATGTGTCGCTCTGGATCTCGCCTGAACACGGCTCACTGTCTGTTGTAAGGGTTTGATGTTTGGATATGTGTATTACATCAAACAAATCTTCGTGAAGATCGAAATAATATACAACAATCTTTTGCGAGTTTTTTAATCATGCTTTCGCCTGTTCTTGTTCGCGCCTCATATCTTCTTTTTAACTGAGCCGTTTTGTGCTCAAACTTTTCACTGATTCTGCACAATTTTAACAATTCATGGCGCAGAATTTCTAATTAATTTTTATTATTTTCGACAATTTCAATAAAGCGACCAGTAAACACATCTTTAGGTAGACATGACAAGTCACTGAAGATAAACTAGCAGATCAGAGCATTTTCTTGGTACTTGACTATGCAAACATTGGTTTGTTTGAAAATCAGTTGTGTCGACAATGGGGTATGTCATGCTACCCTAAGAAGGGCTCGCAGGTCCACCCATATAAATGTACGAAAAGTCATAAAAAAAAATATTGGCGTTGGGGGTTCAACATTAACTATATCCATACCTGATGTGTTAACTCTTCGAGTAGTGTGGGTATGACAATCTGTAGTACCTGTAGAACTTGAATTATCAAGATTGTGATCGGAGCCTATACCGGGTGGTTGCCCACCGGTCGCCATCTTGTTTCCCCAAAACACTCTGGTAATAACCCTCTCTCTCTCTCTCTCTCTCTCTCTCTCTCTCTCTCTCTCTCTCTCTCTCTCTCTCTCTCTCTCTGTATATATATATATATATATATATATATATATATATATATATATATATATATATATAATATATATATACTCTGTCAAAAAAGAAACGCATAGGTGATAGGGAAAGAAGAAAAGTGTTTGATTTGACAAAATATAGTTTTTTTGTACAATGTTGCTGAATGACTATGTTTGTTAATGTTCCTGGAATGGGACAGCATGCTCAAATGCACCCTAAAACAAATTTAACGCACGTTGTTACACGTTGTGCGACAATTGCGGGAAATCGGCGTGAAATTGTCAGATTTTGGCGAATGCAGGTGAAACTCGGTGAAAAGACGAGTTACAAGATACCATGACTAAGTCTGCCAAATCGAAACATTGCAATAGGCCGCCTCCAGTTCGGTGAATCGCAGTCAGCAGTTGCACGCCACATAAACGTCCATCAGAGCACCATTTCACGTCTCTGGGACAGGTACCAGCTGTTCCAATCAGCTGAAGACCGGCCCAGAAGTGGAAGACTTCGCATAACAACTGCAGCACAAGATCGCTACATCCGGGTTCTGCACTTGCGTCACCGAACTGCCACAGCAACGAACCCTGCTGGACGCATACCTGATTTGAGAAGGGTGTCTGCACAAACCATTTTGAACCGACTTCGAGAAGCTGGTTTACGGGCTAGGAGACCGTATGTTGACCCCGCCCTGCGACGTCAACATCGACATTTACGTGTTCGCTGCTGCACGAATGTACAGGGGTGGAACTTGGGAAACTGGCGGTGAGTATGGTTCAGCGACGAGTCACGATTCCTTCTACAGCGACGTGATGGACTACAACGTGTTTACAGACGCCGCATTGAACGTTTTGCCAACAACTGCGTCGCCCAAGTTGACAGATTCGGTGGAGGGAGTGTCATGATGTGGGGAGCCATGTCATACACCGGCAGAAGTGAACTTGTGTTCGTACAAGGCAACCTGACAGTTGTACGCTACCGGGATGAAATTCTTCGCCGTCACATGCTTCCCATTTTAGATCAACAGAGAGAACTCTTTCAGCAGGACAATGCCAGGCCGCATACGGCACGTGTAGCAATGGATTTCCTACAGAATGAGAACATTAATGTGCTGCCATGGCCATCAAGATCGCCAGATCTCAACCCCATTGAACATCTATGGAACGAACTGGACAGACGTGTACGCCAGCATGACCCGGAGCCTCAGACGCTTCCGCAACTGTCACATGCACTGCAGGAAGAATGGGCTAGGATTCCATGTGCCCGGATTCAGTCTATGCCAAGGAGATGTTTCGCAGTGATTGCTGCTGCTGGTGGCCACACAAGCTACTGATTTCAGCGCCCTCGTGCGACACTGTTTGGTGACGAAACGCCTCAATTGCCGTCAGTCCATAGCAAGAACATTGTCACATACTCATGTCAAATTTGACTGTGGTACGATCATAAATAACGAAATTATGGCACTTTGTATTAAAGAGATAATTCCATGAATATTTCGCCTATGCGTTTATTTTTTAACAGAGTATATATACATGGGTCATTCTACAGAAAGTGTCACTTTTCAAAATACAAATTCAAGATAAAACAGTTAAAAGATATATATTTTTATTGTTAACTTTTGGAAACTAGATGAACAAAGAAACATAAAATTATATCTGGCATCGCAGAACTGTAATCGGCCTGCACGTGTGTAGTGCCCACAAATGTTGCTCTATGAACAAGCTCATTATGTCATTGGTGTTACCGGACAAGTCTCCGCAAGGCTCAATGGATAGGTGTAAACCACTTGCACCGACCATTGATCCATAACTGGTTCAACAAAGGCCATGGTTTGTGCTATCCTTCCTGTGGGAAGCGCAAATAAAAGATCCCTTGCTGCCTGTCGTAAAAGAGTAGACTATGTGGCGACAGCGGGTTTCCTCTAAAAAACAGTATCAGAATGACCATATTATGTTTAACGTCCAATAGCCGATGATAAGATAAAAAAAATCAACGTCGTTAAATACAACAAAACCTTTACCGGACAAGTGGAATAGATCGGCAGTGTGATCCAATTGGTTTATAGTGATCAAGAGCACATGGATGTGTTATTTGGGTGTCCTTAATAACATACATAGAATAACTTTGGAATTAAAAGCTATCCAAGGGTATAATTGTGCATTTCCACACGGATATTCTATATGTGACTTAAATTATACACTGTGGCAGTTTTAATTATATAAAAATATGGAGTCCTTCAAAATAAATTTCATCAAAGTCGTAAAGGTAAAAGGTATGCTTTCCAAAATAAAGAATTTAAATTTAAACTTTTTCTTTTTGAGAAATGACAGCTAAAATATTCGTGCGTAACACCAATGACAAAACAAGTAACACCAATGACAATGTGTAACAACAATGACATTCAAGACTGTATCCTTGTAACACTAAATTATTCTTGAGACTACCACTATTAGTATTTCCTTAAATGTTTTTTACTTCTGTTTTTTTTTCTTCTTCAGCCTACAACTATTAAAGGCCTATTAGAATAATTGTGTGTTTCTGTATTGATAAGATAGGGCCGGTCAGACAGTTTAAAAAATATAGTAAATTAAGACACAAAATTAATTCATTAATTTTATGCAGACGACAACAAATCGGATGTTAATTGCGCAAACCAAGCATAACGCAGTTAGGGACGTTGAAGATATACTCTTTACATTCCAACAAAACATTTATTTTACCCAAAGTGCCATTATGCAACTATGGTGCAGCACAAGTCCCTTTAATTTTCAAATCATCTTCAAAAATATGCAAAGCGAGGAAAACGGCATCTTATTTAAACGCATTGTCATTGGTGTTACTAATGGTCATTGATGTTTCTCGGTACCTGGTAACACCAATGATAGGTAACACCAATGACAAATAAGTGCATAATAAAGAAACAGTTGAGAAAACTGAAAAAGTGCATGTTGTAGCAGACATACGATGTCTATAATAACATACAAAGAAATTTCTTAAAATTATTAACCATTACATAAATACGATCGTAACACCAATGGCAGTGAATAAACATACTTTTATATTTTGACAACACATTCATGACGTTTAAAGAAACCTATTCACAACTGTTTATATGTCTGCTGTTTTTGACAAATAAGTTTGATAGCCGATATCTACTGGTGGAATGTTTCATCCACAGAGCATTTAGTTTCTTTTGTTTTTTCATAAGTATATACATTAATACCAATGACATAAAACTCCAGGGACAAGTTTATATTGCGCACCATCTTTTGAATACGGAACATATTTACAAGATTCCTTCTTTAGTGAGTAAGTCAGCCATCAGTATGTATTACATTAAAGATATTCAGTGTTATGTCTTCTGTTATATATTTTAACAGTGCATGTTATGTATGGCGTTATGCTAGGGACAGGCAACACCAATGTCATTTTACACTAATCTCGAATAAAATCTCTATCAAAACTGATTACCAGGGAGAAAAAATGCTATGACAGGATGGATGATATTATTAATAAGGTATCATTAAAGACAAGAAATTTAGTTTTCTTTATATAAAGAAAAAATGAAATTATGCTGGGACATAAAAGTGACACTTTCTGTAGAATGATCCATATACTCTTCAAAAACGTAGTGGAACTCTAATAAGAATTTACAATTGCCAAAATTGTAAGGTATATTACCTGTGGGGGATGGTTATATGATAATAGTGGATTAATTGGGCAAACATTACAACCGGTAGTTCAGTATTACAGTAGGTTTTATGACCACTAAAGATTTAGAAGGACGATTGGGGTCAAAAGTGAAATTTCAAAGTTGACGTTTTTCTATCAGTAAATCGCAAAGTCAAACAATAAAAATGACTGAAAATAATATAGTGAAATGATTCCGTTTGTTTATTAAAACTGATAAAAGTTGGAATGGGAATTTGTTGCCCATGTCCTGTTGAGCATTGACAGTGATTTTGAGATATTAAAATGAAACATAACATATGGAAAATGAAGTTTATTACAAAACGGCACTTTAGCGCTATTGCTCCAAACACGCACTTAATGCACTTAAACAATATGGGTAATTTCCCAAGTCTGTGGATAGAGAAACTAATGAAAAAAATATGCCAAATTTGGTCTGGTGGTACATATTTCGGCCCCAAGATTAAGTTAGAATAGATTAGAATTACATTTACATTTTTAATTTTTAATTTTTTTTTAATTACAATTCGCTACTTTATTACAAAACGACCCTTGAAAATGTTTTAATTGGATGGCTTTAAACGCCTTTTTTCTTTTCTTTTTTTGCATCTGAATAGCAAAATTAGTCGTTTTTAGACAACAATTTAAAACTAGTTTAAGGATTATTTTGTATAGTATTTTAACCCAAGAATGTTTTCATTTTAATGGCGATAACTGAGGCGGGATGTAATCCAGTGATAAAGCGATCGCTTGGTGCGGGGTCGGTTTCGGATCGATCCCCGTCGGTGGGCCCATTGGCTATTGCTAGTTCCAGCCAGTGCACCACGACTGGTATATTAAAGACCGTGGTATGTGCCATCTTGTCTCTGGGATGGTGCATATAAAAGACCCCTTGCTACTAATGGAAAAATGTAGCGGGTTTTCTCTCTATTACTATATATTACATGTATGACAAAATTACCAAATGTTTGACATCCAATAATATTCTGCTCTAGTGGTGTCGTTAAACAAAACAAAAACACAAATTTAGATGGCTTTAAACGCACTAGAGCACACCGATTAAGTGGAAAGAGAGAGGGGGCAGAGATGAGCCCGAAACGTCTAGAGGGGGGTCGGGGAGGGGGTATGCTGTCCCGTGAAAATTTTAAAATTGGATAGCTTTTTAAAACGTGATTTCTTGGCATCTGAATCACAAACTATCTCATGGTCCATTCCTTGACGTGATGAGGTAGCTTGCACGTCTCAATTACTCGGAGAGCTGTGCCAGCTGGAACATCAGCTCCTGATAGGGTCACCCAAGCTGGACTGGTCAAAGGGTAGAGACTAGACTAATATGGACCGGACAGACAGAAGACATGAGTCAAGAAAGGCAACTGTCTAGGAGAAGCAAACTCCAAAATCAAAACTGGCTTGGAGAGGCTCAGAATCGTAATAAAGAAACTCTCCTAGGAGAAAGAAAACTCAAACTCAAACCAAGTCCACTGAAGTCAGCGTACAGAAGTTATGCATAAGGTTGTACTATACCAAATAAAGTCCCATAGGCGATCATGGTAACATCTGTGCTTATTAAAGTTACAGTGTCTGGTTACCATATAATAATATCATGCACAAATATGAAATACAAGTTCAACTGCACTTTTAAAAAATTCGTGTGTGTTCGCTATGAACGGAGAACGTCAAAAGTATACGATCGATTCGTCGCCTGTGCGGTCATTGCTCGGCAAACCACAAACGACAGCCTGTTGTCAATTTCAGTTAACAGGTGCGTTTGCGGATTTGAAATTGTAGGGTTCGTCTCAAGAAATGAAATGAGAATTCTAGCGCTATACAACGAACGTTCGGTTGAGGATACGTACTGTTCTTTCGTTAAAACCGGTTTTGATCTTGACAACGTTAGTTTGTTTTGTTTAACGACACCAGTGTTAGAGCATATTGATTTAATAATCATCTGCTTTTGGATGTCAAACGTTTGGTAATTTTGACATATAATCTAAGAGAGGAAACGTGCGCATGTGCAGGGGGGAGTCTATAACCCCCAACCCCGCTGAAATCCCTGCACACGCGCCTTGGAAACCCGCTACATTTTTTTGACCTGGATAAGCCAGCGTAGTGAAACCAATGCGGAGTGCGGCGTCATATATGCACCAAACGTAATTGGATTTTCTGTTCTATATGCTTAAATAATAAAAATATTCCGGATACTGCCGCTTTAAAACACTATATGCAATATATCAACCAAACTATGACTCATAAATATCAGTACTACAACCCCTACCTCAAAGTATTAACTGAAGAAAATGATACCTTTCATGTCTCACTTTCGGCAACACCCTAGTTTTGAACAAAATGTGAGTACTTTTTTGAAAAATTGACCCCTTCTAGGGCTATTCTGAGGTGTTTTCTGCTGGCTAGCCGAGCTGCTTTCTGACAAAAAAAATTTCGCCTTGAGCGGGTGTGTGTGTGTGTCTTTCGACCCCCAACCCCCCCCCCCCGCGCACGCGCATGTACATACATATATGTATATGTGTATGTGTATATGTGTGTATACACACACACACACACACACACACACACACACACACACACACACACACACACACAGACCATGGGAAACAACTTTTATTTCAGTTAAAGAACTGTTTCATTTTTTTAAAAATAATTAGTTGTTTCAGAAGACGACAATTGAGCATAGACACTAAACAAGATAGTTGTAAAACATTTAATAATATGTCATAGACAGTTATATCATAGACAGTGTTACCATAGACAGTTTAATAGTGCTCAATATAAACGAGTAATAAGTATTTTTATTTCTAATTAAAAAATCTTTACTTTTTAAAGAAGAAAGGATGTAACAGTATTTGTATTTGATAGAAGCGGTCTTTATGCATGTTTGATTATTGGTCAAAGTTCGAGGTGTACCAAACTTTTGATAGAGAAGTTAACACCAGATTGGTTATAAATGTCAGTGTTGGTTGTAGAAAACATTAGTTTCATCTGGGCTAAAAATGTAGCGAAACAAAGGGGTTGTAGTACTGATATCCATTGGGTTTTATTTGGTATAATCTGACCTAAATAAAGGAACAACGGCTATACATCGGTGTTCCATCGACTGGTACTAATCATAAACCCATAACCGCAGACAGGGACCCGAACGCCCGTGGGACGGACAAAAGCGAAGACGCACCAAACCCTACATTGCCTTTTTAGCGAAGGCGAACTGGTAAATCATTGAGGGGGGGGGGGGGGTGCATTGTATTAATACGTTGTGGTGTGTGTGTGTGTGTGTGTGTGTGTGTGTGTGTGTGTGTGTGTGTGTGTGTGTGAACTGACATACTTTTGGGGGCGAACATGCTTGAGGCGAAACGTCAGGCATTCGACTGAAAGTGGGTACGATTAATCCAGGTACGTTTCGATTTGGGTACGTTTTTGCAAGTTGCTAGTGTTTTTAGCACTCAAGCAGGAACTATTTTTGTGGATGGTTCTGCAAGAAGATTCAGGTAGATGGACATTTTATTTAGTCATTTACCCGTTACATTTTGTTTTTAATGGTCACATTTAGTCATGAGTTCGACCAGTACCCCCCTTTCACTTGTTAAGGCAGTTTTAGGAATAGGGTTAGTCTTTAGAGCCTTTGATATAGAGGGGTACGGGTCGATAGAAGTTAGAACAATAATATATTACTGTTTAACCTATTATAATATACACCGTCTCCACTTAAAATGTATATTATTTAGGACCCTTCCAGTGATTAACATCACTTGGCAAACAAAATCGAGGGAGGACCCTTCCAGTGATCAACATCACTTGCCACTTGGCAAACAACATAAATGTCCCGGCCAAACCTTAAAGAGGGGACAATTAAGGCATTTGGCATGGTATACATATTCAACGATATATAATGCACATTATTGCTTAATATCAACAAGTATAATCTTATAGTTAATTAATAAAACTGTTAAATGTGACGGCTATTATATATAACGGGCGCAGCCATTTTGTACCATCCTAGTGAATACGTCCTCCTCTAATAATAGCCATCCCAGTAAGCCAGCACCAATTATATATTATTTTTTCAATACAAAATAAACCACCATTGTCAGTGTTGAAATAACTATTATATTTTGTACATAAATTAACCCATGTATAGAAATAATAATTGGAGTGTTTTCTTGGTTAATTGGTCTTTTCTTTCCGTGGCCTGTACCTGTGGTTCCTGATTGGCAGGTGTATATTTAGACGGTCCTCAGACACTGTCTAGACACACTAAAAAGACGTGCCTCTTTTATTAAGAACACAGGGTATTGTATTATAACCGCACGGATACCCCGTTTATTCGTAATGGACATTACCAGCCGCCCTGCTACTGTAAGTAATTCTGTAAAACCCTTGCTTAAGTAGACTTTCCCATCTAAAATCACAAAACTGACCAATTACGTCATCCCAAAGAAAAGAAAAGTATCACTTTGGTATCGTGAGTGGTCGTTTTTGCTCGAACTTACCCTACCTATAGGCCTAATAATATGCATTTTGTCTTTGGATTTTAAAAAAAAGAAAAATACTATAACTTCATTTCGTTCTATTGATACAAACTGAAATATATTTAGTTAAATAGTTTATTATACAATCAAGTCATTTATGTTATTTTACAAGTCAGGTTGATGAAAGCGAAGCGCCTTGTCGTAAATTAAAGCATTTGTTTACCCTGTGTATAGAGGAGATGGACGAAGCTGACGTCACTTCGCCCCAAGCTATACCACTGGACGTCACAAAAACTAAACAAAATGACTGCCCCCAGTTAGCAGGAATAATCATGTAAATTTATTAAAGTGTCAGTATGTGTTGGTGGTCCGGGTATGCATCTTTCCAACACATAAGGCTCTTGTTTGAGTTGACCCTACCTTTAATTGACAAATCAATAAAAAAAAAAATATTCTGAAATAAATATTTTCACATTTCTTTCATATAGATTTTCAAAATTCAAGTGACATCCCGCAAGTATTTAACGGAACAATATATATTTAAAACAGCAACATACTTTCAACGTAATCAATCAATTTGTCACAATTTTTACTCCCATATTGCGAACGGGGGCTAGTACTTTCTGCACTCCTGTCAGTATGATGTATTTAAATATATTAAAACAATTAATGGAGGAAATTATTCAAACAAATTTAAATTGCATTTTTCATCTCCTGCCCATACATAACGAAATGCCCTCCCCTTATTGATATTGATATGTAGGGGAAGTCTAGTAGTATGGTGGCTTAGCAAAAAAATTGTGACATGCTGGTCCAAAGCACCAAATTTGGTATACTTGACTATACAAAAACATAATTTGATGAGGTGCCCGACCTACGACCCCCAGATTAGTATTTTTCAAGATGGCCGCCAACACCATTATCAGAAATAGGTTTTGTCACCATAACTTTTAAACTAAAGGACTAAAGAAGTGGAACCAGTGTCTATATCTACTACTTGAATGGTGTTATTGGTTTCATAGTGATTAAAATAATATTTATTGATATTCCAAGATGGCCGCCACCGCCATTAGAAATACCCATTATTTCAAGGTCAATACTGATTTTAAATAGGCTGATATTATAGTTGATCATATTCCAAAATGGCTGCCAACGCCATTATTAAAAATGACCCATTTCAACGTAACTTCAACACTTATACTAAAAGTTTGAGACATACAAACAGAATATATACCTATTATTACATGCTGTGTGAAGATATTGGATTTACTGTAATTAAAATCATATTTGCAGGGGTTCAAAAATCCCATCGCCCGACGCCCGTGCCAAGTGGAATTTTCATGCCGGGCAAGTAATTATGTTAACTGCATATGCCCGATGACAAGTGACTAATGTAACACCTAAAACCTATTTAAAATTTTGTTACAAATCTCGGTAAAAGCTTTGGAAAGAGTTCCGATCGTGCGACCATGTACATAGCTCTAAGGAGAACTAACCCTAACCCTAAATGCTGGAATGATCGGAACTCTTGTCAATGTGTTGACACACCAAAACGGAAAACAATGTGTTGAAAAGTTCGATAACAACTTTAGAGTTATTCCCCTTTTACTATTGACTAAGATCGGTAATTTCCGCCACTGAACGTTCGACTGAATTCAGACAAGTAATCGGTTCGATGATCTTCAAACTTAGAAATAACATCCAATACGCTTTACAGCTTATATAAAAATAAAGTATGCATGCATTGTGTGTGCAATCGTAAATTTTAATCCTTGCAGACATGGTAAATGATACAGTTTAAAATTGTCATATTCAAATTAAATTAGACATTAACGTGGTTCCAGAATCAGGACCCATATTCACAAAAAGGTGTAAATTTACGTCTACGACTAGCACTTACGTCTGCCATAGATTTACGTTTACGTGCAAGAAGCACCTTATTCTCAAAGACGGTCGTAAATGTAAACGTAACTTAGTTGGACGTAAATCTACGATTTAACACTCTCACCGGAGAAATAAAAAACCCCACATTAGAAACGATGGCTACCGGGTAAACAATCTAATTAAAATTAGCTCCACTATTACATGTGGATCTAACAGCAGCCCGTTGGAGCTCATGTCCAGCTGACCTTTCATTCGACCAAACAAAACATTACTTGCAAAATCATGCAAGTGATTTGAAAATAATTTGAAAACATTCGGGATTATGCCGAGGGTATACGAAATGATTCGGGTGAATTACGAAGTATGCCAGAAACTAATTTCAATATAAAATTTTATATACAATTCGTATCAAGATATTTTTAGAATTTGTATGCTCCCGAATAACGTTATAAAAGGCGAAGTGTAATTGGTCGATATTTAAATTGTTATTTATAGATGAAATGTCACCTGGACATGGGAGTCCATGCAATGCTGTTAGATCTACTAGTGAGACCAGTAGAGCTAATTTTAATCAGATTGCCTGGTAAATAACAAATGCGCAAAACGTAATTTCGTTTGTCGTCTGCTAACAATAACATCGCGAACAGTGAACCTTGACATTTTGGTATTGGTGAGGAACCGCGTTTTGGTACGAACTTGAGGATATTTCTTTAAAAGGAAAAGATAACTCAAGAGAAATTGGCCGAGTCGAAAACATCCATTCGATCACCAACAAAAATATGTTAAATCCGTGGGTGTTCGCCATCGCAAACTGCTTCAGTTATTGGAAATGCTGCCAGTTTTCGGAAATAATAGTAAATAACGGCGATCATGCTTGATTTATTATATGTACACGACTTACATGCAGCGTTAGTTGTAACTGGAGGCACTCTTATATATATGTCCAACTTTACACCTAACTTACGTTTTCGTTGTTTCGTGAATAGCTGTCGTGATTTATATGTAAACATACATCTATGTACTGAAGAGCTATTTAAAGCCATTTGCAAAGTAACAGAGCTCATGTTCACTTTGAGCACAGCCACGACTATTTGCGAGAGACTTTTCTCAGCTATTAACAGGGTAAAACTCCAGAGAAGTGTTTTGGGGCAAAACAATTTAAATAATATACACACAATAATGACTCATGGGCCAAAATCCCTAAACATTTTTGAACCAATGCCAGCCATAAAAGAATGGCTCACGAGTGGAAATGGATCTCATAACATTCCCGGCCATACAAGTGGTCACTAAGGCATACATTGACACAATAATTATATTTAGATGAACAAGTGGACACTACCAAACAAATAAAGTTTAAATCAACAAATGGGCATTATTTAAAAAATAAAGTTTAAATCAACAAATATAGAAGACAGTTGATACTAGGCCTACTGGACAGACATATACATTTAGTACTTCCTAGGTAAATGTAACCTATTGGCAAAATTCTTTATTTGTACAATTAAATCAATTACTTACAAGATTATTACACTATTAATCACTGTGTTAAATTAAATAGGAGTAACACAATTGGTTGCCGTAAGAAGTATGGGAAAGTGGAAAAATATATGGGACAAGTGAATATCTGATTGGCACTTGCCCTGTGGCAAGTAATTGTTTTGAAAAATTTTGAATCCCTGATTTGTCTGTAACCGGGTGTTTTAAACTACATTCACTACACACATACTATTTTAAAACACTGTTCACATAGTTTTATTCTGTCAGGTTATACTTGTGCAGGCTTTCTTTGTTTTCCTGCTTTCTCTGGTTTTCTGGGCTTGGGTTGTGCTCACTGACAACTCAGTTCGTGCAAGCCCAGTGTCATTGTTTCTGTGTTCTCCTGGTCAGAATCTTTATGACATTCAAGGAGAACAGACCACTTTTATGAGAAGACAAGCTTTTATTAACAGCAACTGCACAACTAACATTCACAGAGAATTTTAAAGGGTCTTTGAATGTGTGTGTATATGTCTGTTATAGCGATATCTGGAACCAGGGATCTTCATATCCCACCCGATTGATGATCTAGAATAAACCCTAAACCCCTGCCAAGTTGTTCGAGTTCTTTCATACAACCATTCAGTAATATGTCCATATTCCAAGATGGCCACCCATGGAATGAACAGTAAGATGCAAAATGTTCTTCAAATGTCAAGAATATAGGACAATATTGTCTGAAACTTATAATTCAATGTCATTCCGTGAGATATTCATATTATTGGTTATTTGAATCAGCACTTATATTACTTAGTACAAAGTCCTCTACAGTGGCACAATGTAGTGCATTTGAGTCCTGTTCTGCAAACACATTTCCTTTTACAAATAGGTTCTGCCTTGCTTCCACATTTGATCAGCTGCTTGCAAGTTTTTGATACTTCTGGTTGTGTTGTCCAAATTGGCTCCCAATGGCTGTTCTTTTTAACCCAACCAAATCTCTCTGGACTAGGACAGTTCTGTTCAGATTCCAAGCATCTCAACCAGATACTAGCCTGATACACACTTCGATTTGTGTGTTTGATCAAAACAGCCTGAGTTGGTGGCAGGTTTGCATCATTGGAGTCTTTCGCGGGAACATTGCTCTTCTTAGGTTGTTTACAGTTCTTGAGCGTGATGATCTATCAATAAAAATGCATGTAAAGTTTTTTATGACTTCAAAGTGTCGAGAATTGAAACTCATTGGATCAAATGGGTTCACATTAGGATAAGTGAATGCCTGCTGTCACAGGTGGAAATGACGTCCAAGCTTCCCAGCATCTTTTCTTGGCCTTTCCAAAAAACTCAGATGTAGTATCTGATCCAGCAAAGGCATGGAAGAATGGAAGATCACAGCATCGGTCTTTTCCAAGCTCAGAGCAAATGGAATTGATATGAAAGTATCAGAAGTTCTTGCCTTTGCCAAATGCTACCCAAAGCTGAATACCAGGGTGCAACTTTGCCAGTTGGAAATAAATGCCAATAAGAATAACGACCACATCTGTGTCTACAGTGCTGATCATAATCATTCTTTTTCCTTTTTATGCAGCATCTGCAACATGTAGACATATTCTGGTATTTGCCTCTTCCTGGTCAGATTCTGGCATCGGCTCACTGCTGCCCTTTGTCACAACTGAGTGACCAGAGGTAACACAGACTACTTTGTCTGGTGGAAAATCAGTGGCTTCTATATCTTCAGTGAGTAGAGCAAACAATCCTCCTTTATTGGTTGAGTCATGTAGAAAAGCACCAAAGTCCTTTGGTAGCTTTGTCTGTGCAGAAACCTTTGGCCTACTTTAGACTATTGGTCTTGTAGACATCCCATACAACATCAATACGCTTACAGTTGTGAAGTTGACGATAGGCCCAGTGTCTGAGGATCTCCTTGCTGTACTGGCCAAATGTTGAAGCATCTCCAACTGGAAGTGAATACACCACTGCTGGGCCATCAAATAGTTTGACATCAAAGCTAGATGGAGCTTCCGGCGTTTTGGAGTACAAAAGATCCAGTAGGTTGGATTTGCAACATGGTATTCGAAGTTTGCCATGGTCACTTAGAGATGGAGGCATGGGTGGTTTTTGTGCATAAAGACCTCTTCCAAGTTTCCATCACGCACTTGACAGGAAATGAACAACTGGCTGAAGAGGCTATAGTCACTCTTAATGTCTCCCATTTGTTGTTTGGTCTTTGCTTTACTTTTAGCAGTGGGTTTTTATGTTGAATAAACTGTCTTTATTGTTATGTAATGTTATATTTATTACAAAACAAATAAATCACAAATGAGTATTTAAATACAGGTATAAAACTAGTATCACCACATAGATTGATTCTAAAATAATTGATATAAATAGTGGACATATGTCTTGTAAATCAAAACTTAGCTGGAAAGAGTGTCTTTTTAAACATTTATAATTGCGTTAGGGGCCATATTGAATATGGGCAAATGTGATACTGGCCACCATAACTCTAGTATTACCACATAAAACCTTAATATCCAATAGTAGGTATATACACTAGTTCTACCCCTCTGTCTTGTAGTTTTAAAGCCATGCTGAAATGAGTGATGTTTTATAATGGCGGTTGCGGCCATCTTGAATATGGGCAAGTATGATACTGGGCAAGTATGATACTGGCCATCATAACTGTAGTATTACCACATAACACCTTGATGCTGAAATAGTAGGTATAGTCCTACCTCTCTATGTCTTTTAGTTTCAAAGCTATGTTGAAAAGGGTGATATTTTTATAATGGCGGTGGTGGCCATCTTGGAATATGGACATATATGATTTTAATCACTATAAAACCAGTAACACCATTCAAGTAGTAGATATAGACAGTGGTTTCACTTCTTTAAGACCTTTAGTTTCAAAGTTATGGTGAAAAGGGTTATTTCTGATAATGTTGATGGCAGCCATCTTGAGAAATATTGTTCTGGGGGTTGTAGATCGGGCACCTCATCGAATAATATTTTTGTATGATCTAACTGACAAGTATACCAAATTTGGTGCTTTGGACCAGCATGTCATGATTTCTTCAAAATTTGGAGCTATAAGCCACTCCACTATAGAGGAAATTCTATATAATGCTTTGGCAATTGTTGACAACCAAATAATCGTAAGCTACTGTGTCTAAAATACAATTTTTGTTTTTCTAAATCTGATGCATCATAGCTTTATATATATGTATATATAAGAAATCGGTAGTCAAAACACCCGGGGCTACTGCTAAGATCTAGCCCTGTTCAGTTTGATTATTCTCGAGTCCATAGTTGTGACATTAAACTTACATGTTGTTAACCAGTTCCCAATGCTACATGAAGAAAACCGACGTCGCTATGTGAAACAAACCTGTGCTGTAACATAGAGAAGACTGTGTTTCTTCGTGTAACGTTGGTTCCGGTTAACAACATGTAAGTTTAATGTCTTGACTGAACTTGGAGAATAATCAAACTAAACAGGGCTAGATCTTAGCAGTAGCCCAGGGTGTTTTGGCTACCGATTTCTCACTTGGACTACCAGATGTCTAAACCTGGTAGTCTGCCAGGCTACTAGATGTTTTTGGTACATCTGCAATCAACAAGATTCTTAAACAACATTTTTTAATAAAAATAAATTATTTTACTTTTTTTTCTCTCGTTTTTTTAAAACATTTATTAAAATTATGAGGATACTAATTTTTACTGAGGGCTGCCAGATTTCATAACTTGGGCTACCACTGAAAAATGTTACAGTCAAGGCCTGGAATCGGATTTAGATTTTTGTTTTTGTATTTTAGACACAGCTAGCTAGCCCCAAACAAAAATGCATGCTTGTGGCTAGGTTATCGCACGGTAGTTACAAGGTTTTTACAAGGTAGTACAAGTAATGCAAGATAACATTTAGCTCGCGTAAGGTAGTCAGTAATTCTGCAAGCTTGCCGCATGCATGTTTTCATTTGTGCAAGGCATGTGCAAGCTTGCTGCATGCATATCTTCAACAGTGCAAGCTTCCCGCAAGCATATTTTCATTTTTGCAAGCTTACTGCATGTATATCTTCAACTGTCCCAAACAAAAATGCATGCTTGCGGCTAGGTTGTTGCAAGGTAGTTACAAGGTTGTTACAAGGTAGTACAAGCAATGCAAGCTATTTGCAAGCTAACATTTAGCTCGCGTAAGGTAGTCAGTATTTCTGCAAGCTTGCCGCATGCATGTTTTCATTTGTGAAAGCATGTGCAAGCTTGCTGCATGCATATCTTCAACTGTGCAAGCTTCCCGCAAGCATGTTTTCATTTTTGCTAGCTTGCTGCAAGCATATCTTCAACTGTGCAAGCTTCCCGCAAGCATGTTTTCATTTTGCAAGCTTGCTGCATGCATATCTTCAACTGTGCAAGCTTCCCGCAAGCATGTTTTCATTTTGTAAGCTTGCGCAAGCTTGCTGCATGCATATCTTCAACTGTGCAAGCTTCCCGCAAGCATGTTTTCATTTTTGTAAGCTTGCTGCATGTATATCTTCAACTGTGAAAGCATGTCTACACTTGTGGAGAAAAAGCTACGTCCAAATAATTTTCATGGTTATTTTTTTTTTAATTCATAACTTCTCATATGATTTATTAAATTCAGTGGGAACAGTGGCTAAACAACCAAACATACATGTTACATATTTAGATAGTATTTACAATAATAATTAAAACAAAATTAATATTAATACATACGAATGATAATACAATATGGTTAAAACAGAATCATCTTGTAATAATTGGATTTTCAATTGGCCCCAAAAATAATAACATATGCATGGCCACGAGAGGATGACATGGGCCATGTTTGGTTGAAATTAGCCTGGTGGAATTTGAGAAGATGTTGAAAATGTCTGAGCCAATCAGAGGCCAGGGTGGCCATCTTGGATTTTGAATCAGCCACAAAAATAACAACACTTAGTAAGTCATGAGAGAATCATTTGGACTAAGTTTGATTGAAACCGGCCTGGTGGACCTTGAAAAGAAGCAAAAAAATGTCTCTGTCAATCAGAGGCCAGGGCAGCGATCTTGATTTTAAATCTGCCCGAAAAAATAACAAACTTGGTCAGGGCCATGAGAGGATCATTAGGAATACATATGGTTTAAATTTGCATGGTGGAACTTGAGTAAAAGTTAAAAATGTCTCAGTTATTCAGAGGCCAGGGTGGCCATCTTGGAATTTTTATTGGCCTGAAAAATAATAACACTTGGTCAGGTCTATAACAGGATCATTTGGACCAAGTTTGGTTGAATCCTGCTTGGTGGAACAGGAGAAAAAAGAAAACAAGAAGAAACAAACAAATCACTTTACACCACAGTGTGGATCTCCAGATAGTGGAGGAATATAACCTAAAACAAGAAGAAGAAGAAGAAGAAGAATATAGGACCAGGAGCTTTTTAGCATATTAGTTTAGTCAAGACTATCCCACATAAATGGAACATGTCTATCAGACAGGTAAACTAATTTTGTAGCCTAAGTATCTGACAACATGTAGCACCTATTTTTTTGTTTTAACTGTTCATGTTTTTCACTTTAAAACCATTGTTGTGTTTTTTAAAGAATTATACAAGATGCAAGATGGCTGCCACTGATGCAAGCTTGTAGGTAGATCGTCGCAAGCTTGCAGGAAGCTTGTTGCAAGCTTGCGGGAAGCTCGTCGGAAGCGTGCGGGTAGCTCGTCGCAAGCTTGCGGGAAGCTCGTCGCAAGCTTGCAACAAGGTTGTAAAAAGGTTCCAAATACTAGCTTAAACTGAATAAGCTTGCGGGAAGCTCGTCGCAAGCTTGCGGCAAGGTTGCAACAAGCTTCCCGCAAGCTTGCGGCAAGGTTGCAACAAGCTTGCGGCAAGGTTGCAACAAGCTTGCGGCAAGGTTGCAACAAGCTTCCCGCAAGCTTGCGGCAAGGTTGCAACAAGCTTGCAACAAGCTTGCGGAAAGCTCGTCGCAAGCTTGCGGCAAGGTTGTAAAAAGGTTCCAAATACTAGCTTAAACTGAATAAGCTTGCATGCAGGAAGCTCGTCGCAAGGTTGCAAGAAGCTCGTCGCAAGCTTGTGGCAAGGTTGTAAAAAGGTTCCAAATACTAGCTCGAAACGCGGTAGTTACTACCTTGCTGCAAGGTTGTTACCAGCTATTTATTAAGCTTGCAATTTTTGTTTGGGCGTGAAAGCATGTCTACACTTGTGGAAGCTTGCTGCTTGTATATCTTCAACTGTGAAAGCATGTCTACACTTGTGGAAGCTTGCGCAAGGTTCCACACAAGAAAGGCTTAGTTTGTGTAGCTGAATTTTAACAGAAACAGCTGTCCAAATCATGTTCATGGTTATTTTTTTAAAATTGATAACTTCTCACATTACTTATCAAAGTCAATGGGAACAGTGGCTAAACAACCAAACATATGTGTAACAGATTTAGATAGTATTTACAATAATAATTAAAACAAAATTAATATTATTAATACAATATGGTTAAAACAGGATCATCTTGTAATTATTGGATTTTCAGTTGGCCCCCAAAATAATAACATATGCATGGCCATGAGAGGATGACATGGGCCATGTTTGGTTGAAATTAATTAGCCTGGTGGAATTTGAGATGTTGAAAATGTCTGAGCCAATCAGAGGCCAGGGTGGCCATCTTGGATTTTGAATCAGCTCCCAAAGTAGCAATACTTTGTCAGGTCCACGAGAGGATCGTTTCAACCAAGTTTGGTTAAAACCTGGATGGTGGACCTTGAAAAGAAGTTAAAAATGTCTCAGACAATCGGAGGCCAGGCTGGCCATCTTGGATTTTGAATCGGTCTTAAAAATAACAATACTTGGTCAGGGCCATGAGAGGATAATTTGGAATAGAATTTGTTGAAATCTGCTTGTACGTGGACCATGAGAAGTCAAAAACAACTCCGTCAATCAAAGGCCAGATTGGCCACCTTGGATTTTGCAACTGCCCCCAAAATAACAACTCTTGGTAAGTGTCATGAGAGGATCACTTGGACTGAATTTGATTGAAACGTGGCTAGTGGAAGTTAAGAACTAAAAGGTCTCAATTAATCAGAGGCCTGGGAGGCCATCTTGGATTTTGAATCAGCCCCAAAAATAACAACACTTGGTAAGTCATGAGAGAATCATTTGGACTAAGTTTGATTGAAACCTGCCTGGTGGACCTTGAGAAGAAGCAAAAAAATGTCTGTCAATCAGAGGCTAGGACGGCCAACTTGGATTTTAAATCTGCCCGAAAAATAACAAATTTGGTCAGGGTCATGAGAGGAATACATATGATTGAAATTTGGATGGTGGAACTTGTTAAAAAGTAAAAAAATGTGTCAGTTATTCAGAGGCCAGGGTGGCCATCTTGGAATTTTTATCAGCCTGAAAAATAACAACACTTGGTCAGGTCTATAAAACGATCATTTGGACCAAGTTTGGTTGAATCCTGCTTGGTGGAACAGAAGAAAAAAGAAAACAAGAAGAGATAATAGTGTTTTCCCTAGCTTGTTTTAGCATGGTGCAGCACCATGCCTCAATAGTCTTAGCACCATCTTGCCTCAATCAGTGCCATGCTGCCCTGAGATTAAACAAGCCTTTTTCAGTAATTAATTCTAAAATTGCCTTTATAAAACACCCAAAAAGGTATTATTAATTAATAAAATATGCCTTTTATATCTTTTGCCATTCATTTTGCAAGCACACAAATTACATTAATGTTTATTTTAATTAATTTGTTTTGTATTTTTAATGAAGAATAAGTGCCCCGAAAATGGTGAAAATGCCCCAAAAGTGTTTGGTCTACCATGCCTTGTCTAATTTTTAGGGAAATCACTAGATAAACAAATGACTTTACACCACTGTGTGGATCTCCAGATAGTGGAGGAATATAACCTAAAACAAAAAGAAGAATATAAGACCAGGAGCTTTTTAGCATATCAGTTTAGTCAAGACTATCTCACATGTATACATGGAACATGTCTATCGTACAGGAAAACTAATTGTGTAGCCTAAGTATCTGACAACGTGTAGCATCTATTTTTTTGTTTTGCAAGCATGCGGAAAGCTTGTCGCAAACGTGCAGGTAGCTTGTCGTAAGCTTGCGAGAAGTTTGTCACAAGCATGCGGGAAGCCCGTCGCAAGGTTGTAAAAAGGTTCCAAATACTAGCTTAAACAGGGACCGCTCCATAGTCCGAAGGTTCAATAGTCCGAAGGTTTAGTAGTCTGAAGGTTCATTGATCCAAAACACTGTACTCCGTTTATTGAAATCCAACAGTTAAAGCTGCTATATACGGTTACAATGTTATAATATCGATTACTAAATCAAAATGCAGGCATAACTGCACTTTTATGTCTTGCGAATTGCATGAATAGTAGGTTTTTGATAATATCCGTTGATAGCGAAGATGGACGAGTGTAATAAAGGTGCAGTGTAGGGTCTGCTATTCGACATCATAACATGGAAACCGGATATAGGAGCTTTAACTGTTGGATTTCAATAAATTTCTTTTAATTAAATATCGGCATTTCCTTTTTGTTAATTAATGTATTATATATATACTACTGACCTATCCAGGTGTGGCATGTATTATACTACCGGCCTATACAGATGTGGTTTATGTTTTCAAATATCTACTCTTAAAAGGAAGGAAGGAAATGTTTTATTTAGCGACATACTCAACACATTTTATTTTATGGTTATATGGCGTCGGACATATGGTTGAGGACAACACAGACATTGAGAGAGGAAACCCGCTGTCGCCACTTCATGGACTACTCTTTTTCGATTAGCAGCAAGGGATTTTTTAATATGCACCATCCCATAACCAGGATAGCACATACCACGACTAGAGGGGATGATTTTCCGTTTCAGATTTTGCCACATTCCGTTTCAGATTTCTGCAAATTCCGTTTTTTTCTTCAATTAGTGTCATGTTTTATTGTTATAAACTATATACATTTGTTTTATTGTTCCAGCTCTGAGCTGGTTTGCTATTGCTATTTTTTTAAATACCTGTAAAAAAAACATTTGAAACAAACTTTCAAAAAAGAAGAAGTGTATAAACCGCACCACTTGGTTCCCACTTTTATCCGTAAATAAACCGCACCTTTAAATAAGCCATGGTTAAAACAAAGCCACAAACTTAATTACGGTTAATTATTGTTTGTATATTTAATAATAATAAAGAGATCCATTCTCCTTTAAATTCAAACAATAAATAATTGTTGATAGTGTGGCTTTCAGGTTCATTATGGGTAAGTTTAATAACGATTTTTTCTTTTAAACAAAACAGTCTAAATTAGATATACATCACTAATTGTTTATTTTGATAACATATAACTAAACTATAACAACATAATGTTAATACGATAACCAAGAGAGTAACAAGCATCGCATCCCTATTTAGAAATTGGACTTGCCGAACATCAGACCTAGAAACAACCATGGCCGCCAAAGTTGTTCGCTTCGAACAATCTAAAACACAATTTTTAACTTCATTTAAAAATAAATAATGAACTCGTACAAGACGTGAATGTTGTCCATCATGAAAATGACCGCCTTCGCGCAATTGGTATGATCCAGGCTGGTATGCTCCACCGTGCTGTTGCTATGCAATTTGGTGTCCACATAAACACTATTCAGGCTTTGTGGAGACGTTTTCAACAATTTGGTTGTTGTTGTTTGTTCATTCTTTTTGCATGTGCCTACATCCATTGAACATGTGTTGCGTACATGTAATAAATATATGTTCCAACTTGTTCCAAAATGTAATATTTTAATTATTGTATGATATCGACACAATATTCTACTACGTTATTATAGTGATTTACTTTGTATGGTTTAGAAATATTTTTATTATCGTTATTATCCATATCATAATTAAATAGTGATTATGCCTTTAACTTGTGCTGTGTGTTTATTTCTCTAGTGGATGTGATTATTGTTTGTATAGATTGCTGTCAGCTTAGTATTTTTTTAATTCCTCATCATACGGCCATAAAAGCACTTTATTCATTCCAAGACTGAGCCTTGGTAAAACCTTTCAGATGTTGTTATTAATTATTGTTTGTATTATATGGTAACATGTTTTTAAAGTGCAATTTAAGCATTTTTATTTTTTTTATTATTATTTTTTTTTAACGAAATTCGGTCGGGGGCCATTCAAAAGTTGTACGGGCAAGTCAATGTGTTGCTTTGAGTGGCCCGATTGGCCAGTAAAAAAAAATCCCAAGTACATACCCTGCAGTAATAGTGTTTTCACAACTTGTGTCTGGACAAAATGTGGGGGGAATGTAAAAGTAATTAAAGGTAGGAGAGTAATTTATCGTAGTTGTTAACAAATTGGTCACTTTTCGGACCCTTGTTTTGGCTTCGTACACAATAAATAAAACATATCCAGAGGTCATTTTTTGATATGCTATATTTATTGTGTACGAAGCCAAAACAGGTGCGAAAAGTGACTGTTAAATTGCCTACCTTAATTCCCTGGGCTGATCTTGTGTTCTAAGTGGAAATGCTTATCAAAATAATTTTAATTTTCAAAATTCACATCATTGTTACCAGATGAGTAATAAATGCATACATTAATCATGGAAACCAAAAAGTGTTTAACCTATAGGTGTGTATGATGCCTGGATATGATTCCAATATAAATGTATCATTTTTTGGGCTGTGCTAAGGCTTTTAGTCTGGACTCAATTTGTATAGCTTTGGCATATCGACATTAAGGTCACACACAAACCTCTAGCCTTTAGAAGAGGTCAATGTTTTTGTTGTTTTTCATAAATGATAATCATCATAGATTCATATGCCTGACAATCTCATCTCTCTTTGTCCCTTAGTTAGGTCAATGTCTGAGGCACTTGCATCCATGGATCATTTAAATATTTTCATTGTATTGAAACAAATTCATTAAAAAAAATGGTGGTACATGTGAATCTTTGATTTTTATATTTGCTGCATTGCAAACAGTGTGCAATTTGTTTAATAACTGCTAAGCCTGAAGTGAAGTGGCTGATAAAATATTTTACGTATAATTATTTAACATTTATGTATTGATGTTTTGTATGCTTTCATGACCAATAATTATTTTTGTTATGTCCCGTTTGTGCCTGAGGAGGGTTGAAGTTTACTATAGTGCGTCCCACAGGGAACACCTTTTTTCATGCTATGAAATTTAGTACAAGTAATTTATTTCTTAGCCAATTGTTTTCTAAATTGGACACGAAAATAATATTTTTTGGTTATTTACAAAATACTTTAATTTTCTTCTTACATAAAACAAAACAAAAATTATTTACAAGAAACATTTTTGTAGGAGGTTGGACTAGATGCATTTAAACTCATTTTTTGACAACTATTGGATCATTTCCAAACTAAATGGGGTGAAAAGCTCCCTTGAACCAACACACCCCCCCCCACCCCACCCCCCCCCACCCCACCCCACCCCACCCCACCCCCCACCCCACCCCCCACCCCACCCCAAAAATGGATATGGTGGATGATGTCAATAATTTACTTCGGTGACTGTTTAGTGCAGTGGACCTCTTATTATAAATTTGGTACTTTTGCAGTCTCATTGACATACATACATGTGTATACTGTCAGTTCTTTTTATATAATTACAGAAATACTCCACGATGAGGAAGATTTGTTTGTTGCAGCAGTATCTTTTACTTCTAATACTCGGCTGTTCAACGAATTATTGTAAGTTATGCTTATATTCCTTCTGCAGTAATTTTGTATGGTCATCGTTTCATTGTTGTCATTGTTTCACTTGATGATTTAACGAAATCCCTATAATTTTGTAATTATTTATTATACTATCAGGGTTTTATCACCTACATGTACGTTTCTAAACTCCGATAATTGGCATTATTCCCCACTATTCACAGAAGGCTGTCATTTTGTATTCCCAATTTTGGACTAAAACATTCCCAATATGAATGTAGATATTCCTTTTGTTTATTATTATATACAGATATATTTTGATATCCATACGATCAAACACTTGACAAACACCCCTTCCCTCAACCATAACATTTCATAATGCAAAATAGATAAATTAATTTAAACAAATACAAGTACATTATGTGTATAGTATTATTCTTTTAAAATCTAACTTGGTTTAATAAGATGAAAATTTCCTCTTCTGTTTTGTAAAATGACACACAAATTCCCAAAGTCAAAGCCATGGGCATCAAGTCAAATTTTAGAAATAAAACCCAGACTATCATTCTGGGTGACTATAATAGATTCTTCTCATAATGTGGTGCTTTACATGCAGTGATTGAGAATTGGAACTATAAACTTGTGACGTCAGTGGGGGTAACGTGAACAGAAACGAACAGAAATAATATGTTTTTCCAACTATACCACAGTATTCTAGCCAGGATTTTGATAGAGCAGGGTGCTTGTTTACCATATTTTTTTACATCAGTGCTGGATATTGACAATTTGTAAAAAAAAAAAAAAAAAAAAATTATTCAAAAGTATAATTAATAAAATACAGAGTGGTATAAATTAACAATTATGAAATGAGTTTTATAAATTTTATATGGCACTACGATGAATGTATGTATCTATCTATCATGATATAAATGCAGTGAAAACTGGACCCTCTCTAAACCAGTGTCACAGGAAATTTACCCCCCCCCTCCAAATATCTCCCCCCCCCCCCCAGTAGGTACATGCATATATCCTAGGAAATACACCCCTTGTCGGAATATTTCCTGTTGATTCAGAGTACTTAATAATTGTATTAGGATATTTTAAAAATACTTTGTAATTGTATTATAATTATTACTTACATTTTTTTTATCTTTGTTACCTGAACCAACAGTACTTGGAAAGAAATTAATCTACAGAACTGATATTGCATATGCAATCAAAAGTACAGGTGGGTTTTGTAGTGCACTTATGTCCAATTTTGAGGTGTCATGGGAATTTTATTTAGCGGGTGTAAGAAAAATAAATTGCTGTGCATAAAATTTAGCACGGATAATTTTGTCGTTCGTCTCCATTATGCAAAACCAGTTGAATACAACAAATAGTTTGTGCAAATAATATCCTTTTACATGTTTCAGTTATTCATCTTCAGAAAGGAACTGCTAAATAACTGCTAAATATGATGTCATACATATTGTAAAAGCTAACAATTTCATCGCCGACGACACCACAGAATGGGACAACGACTCGCTGTAAGGGGTTGAGAGGTTCTTTATTCTGGTAGTGGCTCAAGTTACAACAAAATATCAAATCATGGAAAAACAAATAAAAAGACTCTGAAAGGATCAAATACAACATTGTCAATATCACTTCATGACACGACCTAATTCATAAAAATACATTACTCCACATACTAATTGTTATGCAGCACAATATTACATTCAATACTTTAATGTATTATTTCATTTCCACTTGCACCTTTGACAGACAGCTACATATAATATCTTTTGACAAACACATTTAAAGAACTATATACATTAAAATAAAACCTCCTGCTACACACTCCCCCCGTTTCTGAAATGGCATCTCCGTCATTAACAACTATCAACTGTTTGGTTACAACTGACACCATCGCCTCATAACAGTTTTTCTGGATATTTTGAAAACCAACTCTTCTCAGCCAAAGACTCTAAAAATGTAGCCTTGTCCAACCATTCAGAGGTCCTAACATTTTATGACATTACAAACCCCCCTGAAGTCATCCAGTTTGGTTTACGCTTTTGTCTTACTGGACGCAATGGAACAGCTGAATCTCTAGCATCTAACAAACTATCAGTAACTTTAGTAGCTGGAGAATCAATATTTTCTACATTGTCAATTTCATGTACATTTTCCTCCATAAATGTTTTCACTTCTGTCTCATCTGCATTAATTCCTTCTATATCATTATTCACTATTTCCTGATCTCTGTTCATGTCAACATCTTCAACAATCGTTTGATCAAAACCTAATGGATTTTTAATATCCAATCGTGACGGATTTGCTGAAATATCAGTTTTAACATCTGAATGAATCATGTCATTATCCGTTTTGTCCTCAACCACTAATTGTGGCAATGGTACCAAAGGAACACATTCCACACACTCATCTGAAGCAATAGAGACTACATCTGCACACTGATCGAGTTCACTAACTCCTGTTTTCTTTTTAGTATCCAACACTATTCGAACAATGTCCCTAGTCAGTAAATTCCCCAACGATCCATCCTTGGAATCCGGTGAAACAACATAAACAGGAATATTGACATTATAATGTCGATAGGCTGTTCTATCACAATATATGGCTCATTTTCCCATTTATCAGCCAACTTATGTTTACCATCATGTGCTAAAATCTTCACTAGAACTTTATCCCCTTTCTGAAGACTTGCCCCCTTAGCGTTTACATCATATAGTTTTGTTTTTGTCATTCTTGAGATTTCTGAGTAATTTTAGACGCAAAGACTTTACATACAAACATCGATTCATATCCTAGATTTCCGTCTTTTCCTAATTCTATATCTACAGGCAATCTTGGGTGTCTACCAAACATTACTAGATAAGGAGAAAACCCTGTGGTATCATGTTTCATACAATTGTAAGCGTGAACTAGTGGACCCACATGTGATTTCCAATCAGACTTTTAGCAGGATCCATAGTTCCCAACATAGCTAACAATGTTCTATTAAAACGCTCACACTGTCCATTTCCCATGGGGTGGTACGGGATTTATCCATTCCCATGATAGCACAGAGTTCCTTGACCAACTTGCTTTCAAAAATTTCACCCTGATCAGAGTGAATTTTGGAAGGAATACCATAATGGATAATAAAATGGTTGAAGAGCACTTCTGCGGTAGTACATGTTTCTAGTGGGGATGGCTTGGACATCTTTTGTGAAATGATCAGTTATTACAAGGATGTGCTGAAAATTTCCTTTAGAAGGTTCAAGTGTTAGAAAATCCATAGCTACCAATTCTAATGGATGTGTAGTAGTTATACTGACTAATGGAACTCTTAACATTTGTACTGGTCTTTCTCTTTATGCACCTATCACAACTTTTAATCCATGAATCAACCTCCTGTGCCATACCAGGCCAATAAAATCTCTCTCTTAGCAAGGACAGAGTTTGGTCACGCCCTGGATGATCTATATCATCGTGCAGCCCTGTTAAAACTATTTTCCTATATACAGAAGGTAATACTAACTGACTTTTTGTATATCATTTTCTGAAGTAATTCTGAACAGAATTCCTTGTTTAAACCAAAGCTGATCAAATTTTCTCCTCAATGCATTAAACTCAACTGATGGAAGAAAATTAATATACTCATGGAAAAAAGTTCCCGTGTATCATTAACATTTTAGTGAGACGTATATTTATAAAAATGTTAAAATATTGTGTTTTACATAGATGTACTATTTATCTGTCAAAAGTACATTGATCCCCTCCTGTCCTCAGAACCTGAAATACGGTCTACACAATGATTGGTGCACCGTCGGTGACGATATAACAGAACAACGTATTGACGTCATGTCATGGTCGTACTTTGTGATCACCTAATCGGTTGCGTAAAGTTCTTCCACTGATTGGCCTTAACACAGGGATGTATTGGGATGTTAAACTTGTCATTTCCAAATGATTCCACATGTGTACCCGCTTGATATTGACGATTGGTTAACATGACGTCACGTGTCGACTCACTAAACATGGAATATCCCTCGTATTCATAAACTGTCGAGAACATCTCCGCAGACACTGCATAGTTTTCTGATGAACACCAATGAACACCAAAATGACTAGCACCAACGCTTGTGCCATTCTAACTGCAATCATGCCCATCTTTTGGAGAAGTTAATTTTTTTGAAGGCGTGACATCACACTGACGATGATCAGATACCAACAAAAGTATTTTTCTGAGTGATGAGAATCCATACAATAGTTGAGTCTAATGATAAGAAAAATGATGTCAAAGAGGAGCATGTGACCAAGAATGCTAGTAATGCAACGTATGATCACAAAGCATGAATAGCTCGTGCAATTGACTGGGCACTGCTGGGATATGGAAGGAAGTGTTTATAAGTTTATTTACTGAATTTTTTTGTGACCATTTTCAAGTAAATTATACTCTATATGTAATTATTTGGTGCACAGAAACCTTTTCCCGCTAGTATAGATGTTTTTTTCCTCTCTTTCACAAATCTCATCATTACAGAAATAATAGGATCATCAGCTTGAGCTTTTCTCCAATCTCTCTTTGACATATAATCCAATTCTAACCCATCATCTGGAATGGATTCACCTGATATACCCAAACTTTCAACAAAGCCTTCTCTTGATGCAACATTACAAATGGCCCTAAGAGATTCCATCTGAATTTCTTTCCACTCTACCCCATGACTATTGCCTGGTAGCCTATAAAGTGCATCTGCATCCATATTCGAAGTGCCTGGACGATATCTGATACTGAAGTCATAAGTTGAAAGAGCGGCTAACCATCTATGCCCAACAGCATCCAACTTTGCAGATGTCAGTATATAGGTTAACAGATTGTTATCAGTATTCACTACAAAAGAATGTCCATACAAGTAGTCGTAGAACTTTTCAGTAACTGCCCATTTGAGTGACAGGAACTCCAATTTATGCGCTGAATAGTTTTGCTCAGATTTATTTAAACCCCTACTTGCATATGCTATCACTCTCAAATTATCATCTCGTCCCTCATACAACACAGCACCCAAACCCTGATTACTAGCATCAACATGTAATTCAAAGGGCATAGAAAAATCAGGAAATGCTAGTGCTGGAAACGTAATAAGTTTTTCCTTCAATTCCTTAAAAGCTATGTCATGTTCCTCTTTCCAAATAAAATCTTTCTTCACAGAAGTCTTATTTGAAACTGATATCAGCAGAAATGATGGTTTTGCAATTTTAGAAAAATTAGCAACAAACCTATAATAACCCGCAAATCCTAAAAATTTACGAACTTCTTCTGCCGAAGTTGGAGTTTTTCAAGACTTCACAACCTCAATCTTGTCAACATAGGGCTCTATACCCTGTTCTGATATGACATGCCCAACATAACAAACGTTTCTTTTGAAAAAACTACATTTCTCAGGTGCAAGTTTCAAATTACATTCTCTCAATCTATTGAAAACTGTAGAAAGTCTGTTCAAATGTTCATCAAATGTCCAAGAATAAATAATCAAATCATCAATGTACACACAACAAATGGAAAGATGTAAATCACCAAGACACTCTTCCATTAATCTCTGAAAGGTAGCAGGACTATATTACAGAGGCCAAAGGGAAGTCTATTATATTCATAAAACCCTAAGGGGCCTACTGTAAAAGCTGTCCTCTCCTTGTGCTCCTCAAGCACCTCAACCTGATAGCTATCACCCAGATTTCATGTCGAGTTTAGTAAAATACTTATTTCCAGACAAGACAAGTAATTCTTCAATTCTGGGCAAAGCATATGAATCCTTAACTCTGATATTATTTAGCTGCCTGTATTCAACACACATCCTCAATTTGTTTTTTGTTTTTCTACAAAGAACCACATTAGAACTCCAAGGACTGTGACTGTGACTTCCTGATAACACCACAAGCTAACAACTGCTTCAAATGTTCCTTAACCTCATTAAACATTGCAGGGGGTATTCGCCTATGACGCTGCTTGAAGGGTGTAACATCTACCAAATCTATTCGATGTTGAACAGCCGTTTAATGCCCTAAATCCATATCATTGTGGGAAAAGATATCATCAAATGTGGAAATCAACTCAATCCCGTCCTTATATTGTTCATCAGTTAGGGATGTCTCTACATCAACTTTGTCTATAACAGATGATTTATCTGCAGAAGATCCACAAAACCCATCTTCAACAGTAACCGGTTGAACTTCACACAATATTGCACCGGGGGACACTACTATAGCATTGGTAGTCACGTTGGAAATATGAATATCTACTATATTTTTCATTCCAAATTCATACATCATCAAAGATGGTGCAGTATCAATATCACTTGGCAACCCTGACTCCTTACATGATTGTACAATTGCAGCTGACCTAGGGTGAAACATTTGTTTGTCAATAAAACCCTTAACAACAACATCGCTATTAGGAGGAATTATTACATTTTTCACCTCTGCTCTTTTTACAATTCCTAACCGCCATTTTGCTTTTATCAAATCCCTTTCTGCTAAAGTCATACTACAGAACGCCAAATACCACGATGTATGAATGTTGGGGTTTTGCAAAAACTTTGAATGAGAATTCTCTTTACACTTGTTCATAAGTGGTGTCAGTATATTAGTCCCCAACAAAATTGGTACTCTTGAATTGTAACTACTTGTAGGAACTACTAACAGTAAACAAGGCAAACTGTCCTATTCATTCAACCCATTGGTATCTAACTCAACTTCTATATAGCCCAAATAAGGAAGATTATTACCATCTGCACATTCTGTATTCAAAATGGTGCTAATTGCAGAGTAGATATGTTAATATGTGACAAATTGGACTTGTAAAAATCTTCACTAATGGTGGACACGGTTGAACCTGTATCCAACAATGCTAAACATTCCACACCAGAAACAATCACTACACTTTCATTTGATTCACCAACTAAATGTGTTTGAAGAGGTGACTCATTACTTATAGTTGCGGTCTGTCTTTGGTCCAGTGGATACCGCCTTCCACGGACCGATTCATGTTTAAAGACTCATTGATAACACCACCCTACAACCTTTCTTAATATGGCCTTCTTGACCACACCTCCAACAAACTGGATATGACTTAGTTTGTGACCTGTCATATGTACCTTGATTGGACACTGGCACAGGACCATCCCAATTACCATCAATACGTTGGTTTGGATAGCAAACTATAAACCTCTTTGTTGGTCCCTACCGGGAAATGACCTAAATTCCGACATTTTCTGTGGAGGCGGATTCTGAGTATTCTGTTTGACCTGATTCCTAAGGTGACCTACTTCAGTAGTTAACCTTTTAACCATACCTGTCAACTCTTTAATCTCTAACACCTCAATTGTGTTGGATGCCATTTTCACAATAGCCTGTTTACCACGTTCAGATAATTGTCTTTGACTACATTCACGTTCTATTCGCCTAATTGCCAAAGTCAATTCACCAAAATTCAGTATTGTTTCATGTTGAAAAAAATCTGCCTTCAAAGATTCTGGTTCTTCGCAGGTACCATACACACTGTCCAGCTTAGCAAGTAACACTTCAATACTAGCATCTGCACTTGTAAAGGACGCTGTTTTAGCTGCATGCATCACCCCTGATGCCTGAACAAGCACATGCTCCGGATAGCTTGCTTTGTTTATCAAACATTGTACTTCATATCGCCAAACATCGTAAGTAACCTCACCTTTACCATTTTCACCCATAAATATCTATAACCTTGGTGGTTGGGTAATGTTAGTCAATGCCTCAGTCAACTGATTTATCTCACTATCCACCTTACCATTAACAGGCTCATTGAACTTCGATTCTGTTGACAAAAACTCACTTGGTATGTCACCTGATGATACAAGAAAATCCATCATCCATTTTCTCAACTGAGAAGGGTTATCTGCCTTTGGTAAAAAACCCCATATATTTTAATGTTTGAATCAAACTATCATAATCGGAATCGACATCGACATCTGGTTCCATTTTCGATTCAGCCATTTGGACAAAATTAAAGAGATGAAACAAAAAACCCACACAAAAAAAACAAAGGAGAGAACCCCACGAATACTAGCAAACCAATACATGTATTGCTAGATTACCCCACCCATCAATGACATACCGGGTATGTTCCTCAGAGGATACAAAAATATAGTGCTATGTTCTAACTATACTACCTAATTCCCTAACTTCAGGTTACTATCTATTAGTAAATATAAGTGAAAGCCATCTTATATCACCACACCGCTAAGTTCATTGTCATTAGAAAGTACTATCACTTTCCTAAACTGTTAATGTTCACAAACAGGCAAAGTTCACAAATCACTAATATATCATAGTATACAACATGCCCCTCACAGAATAATCTGTACACCAAAATCAGTCAGTTATTAAACCACACTGTCAAATGTCAAATCGAAAAACACTTCAAACAAGGTTTTTTTCAAATTTCCCATTGGAAAAGTTTATCGAATAAACTGTATTAAATAAAATTATCACTTCACAGTTAAAGATCTAATTATTCTGGCGAATAATGTGATTGTTGAATCCTCGAATTCAGATTTCCTAGAAATATTATCAAACACTCAACACATGAACACATGTTGTGATGTCATCATGGAATGTAGTGGCATCTCGTGAATCATCCCGGCTGTGGGTCTTCAAGAATAAAGAAATCTTCACTGGAGGCTCCATTTGTTACAGCTAACAATTTCATCGCCGACGACACCAAAGAATGGAATGACTCGCTGTAAGGGGTTGAGAGGTTCTTTATTCTGGTAGTGGCTCAAGTTACGACAAAATATCAAATCATGGAAAAACAAATAAAAAGACTCTGAAAGGATCAAATACAACATTGTCAATATCACTTCATGACACGACCTAATTCATAAAAATACATTACTCCACATACTAATTGTTATGCAGCACAATATTACATTCAATACCTTAATGTACTATTTCATTTCCACTTACACCTTTGACAGACAGCTACATATATCTTTTGACAAACATATTTAAAGAACTATATTCATTAAAAATAAAACCTGCTACATATTATGACATGACTGCAGTAGAAGAGGATTGATAATTACTTAATTATGTAATGGTTGCTCTTGTCTAACTAAGAGCATATAGAAGTCTTTCTTTTCATTTTGTATGTTTGTAACTATTGGGTTAAGCATTCTAGCTCAGATGGTGGAGTTTGCGGTTAGAAACCTGATACTCAAATTGGGGTGCATTCTCAAAAAGACTACAATCCAGTCTTTACCAGGGATGTTAAATGGGATCTTTACATGCAGTCGACGGACAAGTCTTGCCACTCGAATAGCTAGCATTCTGCGAGTTATCCCAAATCGCTGCACTATACAGCAGCCTTTATTTTCAAAACGAGCTTTGCTTCAATTTCCTGCGATAAAACCGTTGGCCATCCATGAGAAGCTAATTATGATCCACCTTTCCTTGAACCCTGTGTTGGATTATCATAACTAGCACTCCATATTTGGCAAATGTTTTCCTTAATGATAGTGTTTTTGATCGTACTTCGTTTACTGCTGAAATCAGGTCTTTCTCGCAGTACCTTTTCTTTGAAGACATTTTGCTGAAGAAACTTAAAATGATACAATAATAGAAACTAACAACAATGGGATGTCAACATTGTTCTTTGTTACCATTTTACATCGATCATATGTATTCAATCAGATAATATATACGAGTGCATATAGGATTGTTTTCAGTTTTTTTACCAAGAAATTTAAGAACCAATGACTCAGTGTCAAGCATCACCAAGTCATATTCTGAATAGCTGTACGTGGCTGAACACACGTACCAGCGAATATACTGCATCATGCCAAGCTCTGGGTCAACTAATAAATTTTAACAGTAGTTTTTGAATTTCATATTGTTCATCATCAAACTTTGTTGAATTCTTGCATTATTTCTAATTGGATCTTGAATCTAAGTTCATAGTTTCTTGGGCCCTTTATTATTCCACAGCTTATACAGTGAAACTGAATCACGTTGGGGACCAACTATTTTTCCAGTTTAGACCCGATTCAGTGTTTAAAGTGTCACATTTTAGAATACAGTTATTTCCCTTGATATCTGCATCAAATTCATAACTGTAAACGAACAAGTCCGAGAATTGCCTAACAAATGTGACTGTTGGACTAATAATAATGTTACAGTATCCCAATTTTGTTAAGTATATTTCTTATTTAGGAACTAACATTAAAACAAATCAAAACAACAACAAAATTCAAAGTAATTTAGTTTTTACCATAATTAAGATTGCATAATACAGTTTGTGTATTTATCATTTCTATTGCAGAAATGATAGCATTTTTTAAATTTTATATTTAGTGTATAAAATACAAATTAAGTCATTTCACCCTAAATTTAGTTGTTTCTAGCATTCATTTCATTCCAACTTATTTTAGTGCTTATATTCAATTAAGGTTCAAGCATGCTGTCCCGGGCATACACCTCAGCTATCTGGGCTGTCTGTCCAGGACAGTAGTTTAGTTGATAGTTGGTTAGTGGTTAGTGAGAGAGAAGAGGGTGTAGTGGCCGTACACCTACCCTTTGAGCCCTTAACTCTTTTCATTCTGCAACCCACATGTGAATGTGACCTCCAATATCTGAGAATTTCTGGAATTTCTGGAAATGCATGTGGGAATTCGCTGTTTACTATAAATTGCCATAAAATATTTATTTATCAAGTTATATATATAAATGAAAATACCATTTTGTTTGGAATTGAATGCCCTTTATAACTGTGTACTTTATTATAAATTTTATGCAATATTTATATTTTATTATATATATTATATACCATAATATGGTAGTAAAAAAAATTAAAATTGTGTTGATGTCAAAATATCTGAATGAAAACATGCTAAAAGAGGTGATTGTCAGTGTATTAATTATAGGCAATTCAATTATCTACATTATGATGTAAAAATATCTAAGATACACCAATAAATAATGGAGTTATAATAAATTCAAGTCGACGTGTCAAAAGTGCCTATACTGCAAGCAAAACGATTCACATCACATCATTATGATCCAAAATAATAAAACTTCACTGAAAGTTCATTCATGGTAAGACAAATAATTTATTATACTTACTGATCAAAACATGTATCCAGGTTGATTTTCCAAGAGCACATACACACTATTTACACTGCAATAATCCATGGAATTGTCAAAAAAAAGAAGAAAGAAAAAAAGTTCAGGCGAGTATTCAAATGAAAATATATACAGGTTTGTCACTTGATATGTACACAAATGTTTTGACAGCAGTTCAGGCACTGTAACATCTCATAATGTGCTTGGACTGGCATTCAACATGCACAGGAATCTGACATTGCACACATCCAAAATTTGTAGCTCCTGGCCTCTGCCTCTTTCCTGATGCCGCTAATGAACACTCTCGACACACTTTTCGTTTTGTGAAAAAATTTTCAACCTTGTGTTCTAGCACTGGCCTTTCAATGTTACACACTTTGACAGCCTTTTTACCGGCCTCGGTGGCGTCGTGGCAGGCCATCGGTCTACAGGCTGGTAGGTACTGGGTTCAGATCCCAGTCGAGGCATGGGATTTTTAATCGAGATACCGACTCCAAACCCTGAGTGAGTGCTCCGCAAGGCTCAATGGGTAGGTGTAAACCACTTGCACCGACCAGTGATCCATAACTGGTTCAACAAAGGCCATGGTTTGTGCTATCCTGCCTATGGGAAGCGCAAATAAAAGATCCCTTGCTGCCTGTCGTAAAAAGAGTAGCCTATGTGGCGACAGCGGGTTTCCTCTAAAAACAGTGTCAGAATGACCACATGTTTGACGTCCAATAGCCGATGATAAGATAAAAAATCAATGTGCTCTAGCGGCGTCGTTAAATAAAACAAACTTTTTGACAGCCTTTTTTGCCCTGCTGTTACCAATAAGTTCCTCAGATAAGTCTTCGATAAAATCCTGGAAGTTGGGCCAGCGATTCATCGATGGTATCGGATGTTCATCCTTGGCACATATGTATGCATTATGTGCGCATGACATGGCCAGGCTGAAAAATATACGCCTCCACCACTTGCGAGATCGATGATTTATCATGTAGTAGTGAATCATCTGGTCCATGCGATCTACACCTCCCATATTCATCTGGTAGTCACTGATGAGTGATGGCGTTGTTGACGTTCACTTTTTGGCGGACGTTGTTTCTTCTGGATACGATTCCAGTATTCATCCGGAGAATGAAAATTTTGAAAGGAAGAGAACAGGTTTGGTATCTTGCCAAATGCAGTATGTCAGTTCATCTTTCTGAGCTAACTTGAATTCATGCTTTTGAAGCTTTGTATTCTTCGGCAAAAAGTCTGTTTGGTAGTCCTTTTCGGTTTGCCCTGACTGTTCCGCAAGCATGGATTCCATGTACATGCAAATCGTGAAATGTTGACAGTTCAATTCCTGTATAGTAGTTGTCCCATGTAAATACAAGCGTTAGTTCCAAACAATGGCGTGCACAAATCCATGACAACACGGTGTGTGACAGACCGTTCTCCTGGACTCCGTTATCTTTTCCGGTATAAATTGGGAAGTTGTACAAATAACCAGTGTCTGCTTCGCACACCGACCAAAATTTTCACTCCCCATTTGATGGGTTTTGCAGGCATGTACTGTCGAAATCCCAATCTGCCTTTGAATTTGACCATACTCTCGTCCAAAGAAAAACTGTCCGTGTATGGCATGTAAACAGACTGGAATTTTTCATTCAGATAGTTTACACAACCATCTGATCTTGAAAAAGTTTGTCGGCATTTCTATCTCCTTGGGGTCCCAATTCTTCATTATTCTGTAGATGCAGATAACGCCACAACAAGTTAAAAGTATCCTTGGCATGATGTGGTTGTAATTTGTTTTGAACAAAAACTTTCCAACACGCCAATAGTCATTTCTGGCAGGCAACCTCAGTATTCCCATCCCAAAACACAATCCAATGAATGATTTCATTTCCGGAAGTCTGTTGGTCTATAATGAGGGGCGTAGGTTGGTGGGGGATTTTTGTCTCGTTCTTGTTCGGAGAATAAATGGTTTGTCTCGGTCACAATGTGTTGCCACATGTTCAAGTCCCAAAAATGTTCAAAATAAATCCAGTGCACCGGCTTCTTCTGGATGGACACAAAGCAGACCCGCCCTCTTTTCTGAATAGGTTTGCTTTTGCCCTCTGAGAAAATTCCTCGTAAATCCATTCCTCGTGGAAACCATCAAAATCGCAGTTTCTTCATCGCCGGCGGTATCAGATTCAAACAAATCTAGTGTATCCACTCTTCATTTGCGTCTATCACAGTAAAACTATCGCCTACATAATCGTTTTCTGCTTCAATGTCACTCCCGTCGCTAGATGCATCCGCCATGACAGTTTTTGAAACAAAAAAATCGCGAAAAAATTCTATAAAAACTACGATATCTACCAACAAAACAATACTTTTCTCAGTTTAAAAATGGCGGTAAGCCGGAAGGAAGTGTGCTCTATTACCTACCGCGTGGAATTGTGGGATAACTTCCGTGGATATAAATAGATAAGGGACATCCCAAGGAATTCCCAAACTACACATGTATGCGTATCCCGAATGAAAAGTAGTATTACGCATGAGTGCGTATGCCGAATGAAAAGAGTTAAGAACTTACTCTGAGTTCGAATTGGTACCAGGCTGTGAACCCTGTACCTTGTACCTACCAGCCTGATGGCTTAACCACGACGCCACCGAGGCCGGTTTTGTTTCTAGCATTTTGTTCTCAGTGTGTCAGTATGTCTTTTTATCAAAGTGCATAAATTGTCCAAAAATCAAATGTGTGAGTATCTGCGAAAAGAATTTGCACTGCTCCAGACAGTACAATTGAAAACAACCGAGCATTAATTACTCTGATGTCTGCTAAGCTGGGCTGATACAGCAGAAATCGGTGACCCCTGACATAACACTGGATGCTGCACAGCATATTTTCTGGTCAGCATTGTTTTCTGGTAGTCGTGTTTTCGCTAAGTTGACACTTCATTTGTTTACACTAAGCAGGTTTGTTCAGGTTAATTACGGATTTTACATTTCTGAATCAAAAATCAATCTGGTTTCCAAAATGGACAGGTTCTGGTTTTATTAAGTTTTTAGTTCATATGGTTTAAATAAGAAAAAAATTGGGACCATGAAATCTGACCAGTTTTGACACAATTTCAGTATGTACAGGCTAGGGTCCAGTTTAGACAGCTTTCACTGTATATCTAAGATTTTCCACATCAGAATTGAAAAAAAAACCCTATATATAATTGTTTATAAATTAATTTAGAAGTATAGTCAGCCATTCATATTACGGATAGATAGTTCGAGCAATAAAACTATGGATGTCAAAATATAATCATCCCTTCCCCATCTCATGGAGTTGAAACCCCTCATGCATATTGCAGCTGGGGTCCATGTAGCTACTGATTTACATTTTTAAATTTGTATATGCATTAAATGTACTACAAATTCCTCTGAGGGCAACCCATATCTTAAAATTAATCTTTGATTCATATAAAATTCCTACAAACTGTCCTGAGATTAGCTAGTCTGTGCACCTATGTTAGCAAACTTTGGTTTCTGGGTGTTTGTACGGAATTTGCCATAGCTGTAAAAGTTGATTCTATCCCACCGTGAGGTGCGGATACCTAATAATAATAATAATAATAATGATCCCAGTAAAAACAATAGGTTCCCAGCCGAAGAAGCTTGGGATAAATAATAATAAATAATCAGTGTTCTCACTGCGCCAATAGGTTCTGTTGACCGCAATTGGATTGTTACATGTAGTTTGTGTTCGGTTTTTAGTATTGACATTTGTGGTAATAAAGTCACTTCCGGTTACTATTCTGCCAAAAGATGTCTTGTGTTATTTTAGATTGGGTATTTGTGTAAAACTTAACTTACTGGAGTGGTGGCAGTGGTGGGACACGATCCTATGTATTAACAGTGTTACCTGCAGGTTCATTCATGTCAAATCATTTGCAACATATCGCAACCAATCTATTTTAAATACTATATTTTAGCATATTCTGGCAAACATCCGGTGTCGGTGTTACACGTTTCTGCGAGAGGAAACTAGAGGAAAAGGGTGTTTTTGTGCGACCTGAGGATGTAGGTGTCTCAGTTGAATATGTCAACCCATCATTCCTGATAAATAACCCTAATGGCGGCACACGTTTGGTTACTGCACTTGCTGATGTTGGACGTTACAGTAAACCACAACCAGCACTCTTACCTGACATTGACTCCACTCTCAGAAAAATTGCCAAGTGGAAGTATATCATCATCACTGATCTCACCAGTGCCTTTTATCAAATTCCTTTAGCCAAAGAATCAATGAAATTCTGTTGCGGTGTGACCCCCTTTGGAGGTGTTCGTGTTTTTGCCCAATCAGCAATGGGCATGCCAGGCTCAGAAACAGCCCTTGAAGAATTAATGTGCCGTGTACTTGGAGACTTGGTAAAAGAGAGCTGTGTAGCAAAAATTGCTGATGACCTTTTTTGTGGAGGTGATGTACTTTACCTGAGCTCCTACTCGACTGGAGTAATGTACATGTACTTGCACGTTTATCAAAATCCAACCTTCGTCTATCAGGTCTAAAAACTACCATATGTCCAGAGTCTACAACTCTTTTGGGATGGACTTGGAGGTCAGGCACACTCAGAGCTAATTCACACTGTGTTGCTACTCTCACATCCTGCTCTGTTCCTTCCTTGGCTGAGGGTTTGCGATAATTTATTGGAGCTTTTAAAGTTCTGTCCAGTGTACTGCCTGGGTGTGCTTCAATCTTATCACCACTGGATGACATAGTTGCTGGAAAGGAGTCTAAAGACAGCATTGTATGGTGTGAGAGTAAATTGGCATCCTTCCTCAAGGTTCAGAAAGAGTTGGCTAACCATAAGTCCATTTTGATTCCAAAACCGTCTGATCACTTATGGATTGTGACTGATGGATCTTTCAAACATTATGGTCTCAGTGCTACACTATACATCACAAGAGATGGCCAAACATGCCTATCTGGCTTCTTTAGTGCCAAACTTCGAGCTCGTCAGCTCACATGGATTCCTTGTGAAATCGAGGCATTAGCTATAGCCGTTGCATTCAGACACCTTAGTCCGTACATTATCCAGTCACAACATGACACCATCATTCATGTGTACAGGCATATGAAAAACTACATAGAGGTGAAGTTTCTACAATCCCTGCATAGTAACCTTCTTGTCTACTGCTAGTAGATACCAAACCATCTTAAGACATATTGCAGGTGCAGCTAATATTCAGTCTGACATCTCAAGTTGAGGTGCCAAATTTGCAGTTTCTTACGACAAACTGAGGAAGCTACGGTTAGACCGATTGGTCTTCAAGATATTGTGCAGGGCACTGTTCGTTTACCATTTACCAGTCGACATGCATGGTTGTATATTTAGCAAGAATGCTCAGATATGAGACGCACCCTTGTACATTTATGCCAAGGAATACATCTGTCCAAAAAGCTAACAAACATTAAAGACGTCAAATGTTACCTTATAGTGGCATCCATCTCAACTGATGGTTTACTCGTGGTCAAAAGACACGAACCACCTCATCCAACTCAAGACTGTATTATAGTCCCATGTCAGTTCCTACTAACTGTTCTTCACATACAGTTAGACCACCCAACTCGCCATCAGTTGAAATTGGTATTTCACCAGTATTTCTATGCCCTAGACAGCGATAAGGCCATTGATATTATGTCTACAACCCTGCCACCAATGCGTTCACTTACAAAGATCACTCCAACTATCAAAGCACAGATGTCGTGTCCTCCCCCAGAAGCCATTGGCACCACCTTCACCGCTGATGAACACAGTTATAAAACACAACCAACAACTAATTTTTGTCCTCAGAGAAACTGTAACCTCATATACAGCTACCATGCTAATTGAAAGTGAACGATATGAATCATTACGAGAGGCTTTGATTCGATTATGTGTTGATCTTCGACCACTTGATGGACCACCAGCTGTTGTGCGGACAGATCCAGCTCCCAGCTGAAGAAAGAATCAGCTTGTTGGGAAGGATAAAGAATCCTAAAAAGAATCTTGTTGCTGAAAAGGTTGTCCAAGAGTTAGAAGAAGAACTCTTACGACATACTCCTCTCAACAGTTACATTTCTGCTATGATTTTAGCTGTTGTTACAGCAAGGCTGAATTCTTGAATCCGCTCTCATGGTCTATCTACAAGAGAGATGTGGACACACAGAGATTAATTCACCCACAAACAAATTCCAGCTGATGACCAACAGTTAATCAATGAGCAGCAAGTGATTAATTCCAATAATGTTGAACATAGTGAAAGGTCTAAGACTCCGTCCAACATCTTTCATCACTCTCCCAAGATATCAGTGGGTGACAGAAAACTCACAGTAGACCCCGGTACTTGGTAACTCACATAGATGGCACGTGGGTTAATGTGGCCAAGTTCATTGGCAGTCAGTTATGTAGTACCACTTACAGAGTACGAGACAGCGAGTGTTTCAAGGTTCCTAGCTCTGTTATTTCCAGAAACAAATCATGTTTGTACACCTAGTGACCAGTTATTGGAGGATTGACCAACCAACCCCTTTGCCATCTGTTCCCAGACAATCCTCAGCCATTGATTTCCAAATGGACAACATTCCACCCCATACTATAGTTCCAGACATTGCACCAACTGATACTCATGACTTATGTGATAAGTCTCCGAACCCTACCCCTTCTAATAATGTTGATGTACCTCATCGGCCTGCTCGTCATCGTATCAAACCCAAATACCTAGATGACTATGAAACAGAATTTTGACACAAGGCAGAATAATCCTGTGGTTTGGAGGTAATTTACCCACTGTGTCAAATTATTTTACATGTGTACAACGTAATACCTTTCAAATTTTAGTACAGTTACATCATATTCATGTGGTTTGTTTATACACAGTGTAGTAGTTGTTTTGGTGACATGAGTATTTGTATGTATGTTACTTAACCCTTTCACTGATTGCTCCCTGCTAACAAGCTAACCCCTGACAATGGCTTCCATGACCTAATTAGCATAATTTGATTGTCTTTACTAATTTCGCTGTCATAGATTAAATTTTGTACTTGGATGCACAAACTTTTGGATTTAGTGAGATGAATGGATAAGAGAGTTAGTAATGTAAAAAAAAAAATGTTATTACCTGTCAAATAAATTGCATTTACAGGTTAAAAACAAAAGTCACACAAAATCTGTTTGTTTTTAAGTAAATTTAAAGGCATTCAGTCATGGATTTAATATCCTTATTTTATTTTTATTTCTGTAAATATGGATTACAAATTAAACTTACATTTACATGTATCTGAAATACCTAACCTCACTTTTGTATCATCCAAGACGTTTTAATTAAATCACAGTGGAAGGGATTCCCTGTCAACCTGTTATCAATTAAAAATGTCAAATTTTGGAACTCTCTCACGATAAGTGCAAAAATTACATCGGAACTCCTCGCATCTTTTCGGCGAAAATATTTCCGCTGCCGGAAATAGTTGAAATGTTCCGATTGAAATAGGATATTTGCATCGCTTTTGAGAGAATTTGTCCCCAGTTCAAGATTGGACCAAGACATTTTGCGTCAACTACAAGATGGAGTAAGAGGTTTGTTCTACACATATTCTCATTGTTTATCTTGTTTCTATTATTACGTTTTGTTAATGTCATATATTAGCAAGTTTGGACATCATGTAGTCTTACTGCAGATATGGAGTCCAGTTTCTCGCCTTCTAAGATAAGACCGCGGTTTTGACATTTTGTTACAAAATTAATCATAGGTGTTCAGGCTCCCATTTTCGTAAGGAGGGCAGGCTGGCTTTTTCCCGAATTAATTGAATTTTGCCCAAATCTGGATAGCAAAATTTATATTCATATTGGCAATACTGCCAGACAGCTATATATGGTTGGAAACGAATCACTATGCATCTTTACATAGATTACAACCAATTTTGAGGGTAGAATGATGGAAATAAATGGCCGAAAATCTTAATAATTTTTGCCCGAATTTGAAGTTTTGAGACAGCACTAGGGAGGCAGTTCCCCCATCCTCCACCCTCCTGCTCATGAAGTTTGTAAATTGGTTAGATTCATTTGTAAACTTGAAAATCGTATATCCTGGCGTCATATGTTTTTGATACGATAAGCAAAAAAATTAAATATAATAAAAACAATACTTTGTACATACAATACTACTTTACCTTTCTCAAGTCACATTACATGTAGTTTATTGTGAAAAACAGTGATAATTTCCCATGAACACCAAGTTTTCCTCCAAAACAACTAGCTGCTAAATTTTAGGTCATACAGGTGTTTCCGCTATATTTTCACAAACATCATATGTTTTCGATAGTTTGATTGGCTGTCTATTTTTGTCCTTGTTACGGCAGTGAAGGGTCTATACTCCGTGTAATAATTTACATCAAAATCTTCATTTGAAAATAAAATCATAAAATGTTTGTAACTTGTAAAAAAATATTGAATAATCTTCAGACCAATAGACAGTGTTCACTGAAAACATATTTACATTAGGTTTTCGTCATAGGCTAATGTCTAATCCTCTTGTTATACGTATCAACAACACCAAAATTCAGATTGTGACCTTAAGTACTCTGACAGCTATACAGAACTATATATTTTCAAAAAATCTAATTCCACCAAACCACCTTTATTTGTAGTAAATGTAAATGCACATGTAAACATGCCCCCACCAGAAATTACAGAAAAGAACGTTGCTATGAATGACATAAGAGGTAACCCAACCAGCCTTCCAAAAAATGTATTGTTCGGTGTAATGATCACGTGGTATATCGTCTAACTTTGGCAGGTCAGATGTCAGTGTTGCAAGCGATAACTTTGCAGGGATTTGTGATACCTGGATTTCGCTATGTGAGGCGTTTCATTAGTACCAAAATTTTGCATTACGAAAAACTGATAACATGCACACTATTTATGGTATTATAATTAAAACATAAAGTTGGCAGCTTGACTTGAAGCATTTTTAATATTGTGAGGAAAAAGACACTTCTTTGTTTATATTCAGGCTGATAGTGACGTAATATCTCGCATAATCTAGCGATACATGCAGTTACAAAGTATCGAATACATACGTCGATCGAAATTGTATGACGGTACGATATATTAAATATTTTTTCTTTACATTTATCCAAAAGTCTCAAATTATACATTAAAAATAATAATAAATAAAACTATTGACTTGCACTAGTTGCAGTGTTCTAGGGCAATCGAAAATTGTGATCTAAGTTCTGAAATAGTTACAGAATATACTTCTTGCACAAAAACAAAAACAAAGAAAGCCCAAAAACCCACACCCAAAGCAACACTCTTACCAAGAGAATATCTACCCCCCCTCCCCCACACACTTTGTTTTTGTTTGGACATTACAAATGTATATAGATAGTGATGGGAGAAATGGTGAAACCACATGCAGTATTTCCATTTTGGTATGGGTCATGTGGTCTAAAAGTACCCCATGTACAAGATATGTGTGCATGCATGCAGGGTTAGCTTAAAATGTTCTACTCACCCAGAGCTATAGCCTTGTACTTAATATAATGCTCATCTGGCATTTGTTTTTACCTCACCAAATTGAATAATTGGTAACAAGCGAGTGTGTAAGAATTTATTAGCAAAGTTTATGGGGTTACCTGAAAAAATAGTGGAAAAACAAAAAAATTGCTTCAGTCGCAGGGGTGGATTTTTTGGTATACAACTGAATGTACATCAACATATGTTTGTTTTGAACTGAATAATAAGAATAACTAGCACAGGCAAATTTATTTATTTGTAACATTTCTTTAGTAGTTTACCATGCAATGTTCAGTATACATATATGTTTAGTACTTTATATTAAATGCACGTTTATATGAGGGCCATAGTATGGTATGATACAGGGCTCAAACTTAATGACAGCAATTACTGTCGTTGAGATATAAATGTCCCATATACATACACATGCACACACATACAGAGAGCCCACTGACCCTCCACTTCCAATATATTTCCCTCCTTCTAACGACAGCACATGCATACATTATCTGCAAGTATATAACATTTGTACATTTGAAATATGTTTTTCAGTCATGTTTATTATTCTGCAAAAGTCAGTTTTTCCAGAGCCATTTGCTAATTTTTATACAAAATGGCTACAAAACAGAGTCTTTGACAAATATAAATTCCTAAAATTAAACACATTTTAATAAATTTCAAGATACATGTCTGAAAATTGGTTAAACCAAAATTTGTTCCAGTGAGCTGTTTTTAAAAAATTGTCATATAGGCTCAAAATTGCTGTTTCACCCATGGCATTTGGTTTTAGTTGCAATTGTAATGGTACACAAATTCTTCAGTTCGAGCCCTGTCATAGCTAAAAGTATGCCCTACATTGGTGGTGGTGGTAGTACTACTAGTAGGATGGGAAAGAATAGTCTTCAAACATTATGACCAAAAATGTATTTTATGGTCTTTGAGATGTACATACTAAACAAAAAAAAATTACAGTACGTATGGCTCTGCTACATAAAATAATATGCATATATTCAGTTCTGAAATATTCTTCTGTAACTAGTATAGTTAGTAAATATACAACATTATACTGAATTATATTAATTAGTATTATTCATCATGTCACATACTGTAAGATGTTATATTTTTTCAGTTTGAGTTTTGAAATATCCAAAAGGAAGGGGTAGAAGCCAAGGGAGGGAATGTGCATGCGCTACGTATATGCCATTCGAGATGAGGACTATAACAGGTCCATGAGCCATGCAGCATATATAAACTGATCTTATGGCAGTTTGGACCAAGGAGATAGAAGGGTCATTGTGAGGTGTTGTGTTTAGAAGATAAGAAATACATACCCTGACCCCAATGGCACGTATATAGACAAAACTACATATATGCGGTTTTCTGATTTCTGTATTCCACGAGTGTATTTCCTGCAGGAAACCCTGATGCCACAGGCAGAAGGGTTTTCCTGCAGGAAATACACGAGTGGAATACAGAAATCAGAAAACCACATATATTTAGTTTTGTATTTATTACATACCCTAAATTGGAATTTTTTTTCCAAATAATAATTAAAAAATTGTAACACTGCTAGCTAATGACGGGAATTTCTAAATTTACACAACTAGGTCAGCTGTGTTACTACGCGGACCGAAGAACCACCAATTATTACACATAGGAATATAGTTCTGTTTAAACAATAAACAGAAATAAGAAAGAATGAGTGAAAAGTTACCTATAATTTTAATGATAATGTTTGAAATGCCTTTTAAAGACAATGTAATAGCTAAAATTCACGAACAATATAATATTTAATTTGCTCGTAATACGTCAGTAAACCTTCAGCGTGCCAGTTTTATCAACGAAGAAAAATGTCAAGAATTGTTCACTCGGTGTCTGAGTCGTCATCGGTGTGTTTTCTTTTATTGATGTTCATGGAATTATTCGTTGCTGAAAGTTTAAGTTTATATTAAATGTGCCTCCATAAATCATCACTCCACTGAATAATCCAGTTGACAGTTCATTCAAGTTTTCTACGTGCGGAGACGGTGCATGCGATGGCATTGTTGCTAAAGTCGACGACAGTCACTTTTCGCACCCTTGTTTTGGCTTCGTACACAATAAATATAACATATCTTACTGTAATTTCACTAGAAATCCATATTCCGTAAAAGGTACAATTTTTTAATCACAAGATTTTGTTCAAACACATCCAGGTGCATTAGTAATGTTAAAAAATATATAAATTCAATAGCAATTTTACATTGGAATTTTTCCAAAAAGGAAACGTCATATACCCAGTTTCTGGTTATTGTAAGGAGATGCAAAGTGACGTCATTGGAATACTGACCGTCATTTAAATTGAAAATTAGCTGTATTATTACAATGCTGTGCCACATTAAAATAAAAACTAGTCTACTAACCTTGACCTCTGTCAAATTCCGATAACAAGCAGACAACGCTGGTTACAGGTCGATACTTTTTTTTTTTTTCATAATTCTGGACAAAATATTATTTTGAAGTTTTGAAAGATGAAAGAAATAAAAGGTACCTTTTATCAAATATATCATATCACAAAATTACGGTTGGAAAAGTTTTATTTATTGAATAAGAATAAGAATTGTGTACGAAGCCAAAACAAGGGTCCAAAAAGTGACTGTCGTCGACCTTAACTATCGTGGATTAAAAGCTCGTTGGTTAGTAGTGTTCCCGTCTCAAGTTTTGGTATCGCGCTCATTAAATTGTAAATATTTGTCACCGTTTTCGTCTGTTTTCAGTTCATATTTTCCACAAAATAGCATTTTAAACAAACCAAGCACAAACTTTGTTTACATATCGCGAAGGGCATTCCCGGTAACCTTGTGCTATAAATAGTAGCGTTGAATACGGTATAGTTCCGGCAGTTGAGTTGAATACGGAAAAGTGTATTTCATTTTTGTATTCAGGGCTGTATTTATATAGTAAGATTTAATGGGTATGTAATAAAATGGGTATATGCCATCAAGAATGGGGTAAACTTTTTTCCTGTTAATCATTAAAAGATTCTTGATTAAGTAATTGGTTTGTTTTGTTTTTTTGTTGAATTTGAACAGATCAGCTGCTACCTGAATAATCAAGCTACTTGCAGAAAATTAGTGTAAATGGTGTATGGGGAAAGAGGCATAGGTTAAATTAATTTTTGAGTAAAATGTCAAATTGCTATAAAGTATACAGATGCAAAGATATAGACTTTCTGCCCCCCCCCCCCCCCCCCCCCCCAGTGTTTGCAAGATTGTCTTCAGTATTTGGACTCAAAGCGAGATTTCTGTCCTGCCATATTAGCCTAAATAATGTGACAATTAATGCCTTTATATAGTTTATGCATATCGAATAAATTATTTAAATAGTATGATAGCAGGTTTTTAGAAAACAAATTCAGGCAAGACGAACAGCGCTGCCTTTTTCAACACTGAGTTGATAACTCAATTGGCCATTTCAACAATTTTCCCACTTCTTGGACACTGTCTATGTCTACTGAGGTAGCCCTCTTGTTTGTGGCATATTTTTTTCTTCTTCTTTTCCGTTCTGGTGTTCTTAATTGGACATGTCGCCCACGCTTTATCGGCGTGTACAGGTTGGTCAGCCATTTTGACACTGAACGCTTAGACCGGTGTATACTCGTCACGTGACTAAAAAATAATATGTCACACCTCTGCTATCCAAATAGCTGTTATTTTTCTTTGAATTATGGACCGTCGACATAATTCAGTTATTTTTTACAAAATATCAATAATCAATATGGTGGTTATGTAGGTGGTTAAATAAAGTATTTTTTAGGGACAAATCAAATGTATATATTTTCAGATAATACTTTGTTGGGTCGTTAATTAGGTCACCATCCGTGACTGACTGCATTTAAGTCAAATTTCTAATATGAGTGAATATAAATACATTTCAAATACACATGTAGTTTTTATCCAGTGTATACATTTAGAAACATATTTATTATTTAAAAAAACCCTATTTACCTGTGTATAGTTGAAATCCAAGTACACAGATTTTGTCCAGTTCACATTGTGAATAAACAATCCAAATGTCATAGAATTGTATTTGTTATATATATATTACAGGTACATGCATAGATACAATTTAGAAGCACCAAAAGGTAAACAGGTGAACTGAACTGGTAAATATCAACAGGTGAAAAATAATTAGCGAGGCCACACTATAGCTATAGTACTGTCGGAAATAGAATAAAAATTATTTTCGTCGATTATTTCTTACATATGAAACTGACAAGTAAATATTGTATAAATATCTATTTAATGATTTAGCATTTACTTGTTTGGGCACTCATTGATGTTCATGGTGGTGTTTACTCCTGAAATTAAAAGAAAAATGTCAGTAAACAGGTGATTTGTGCACTTTATTGGAACAAATTTTGGTCAACATGTGTCAATTTCATTGCTGTTACAATATGTGAGGGACATATTCCCTCTCCAAAACAAAATATTTGTAGTCATTTGTAAGTAACTTTTGAGCAAAACTGTCAAGAACCATTATGAGTGATCCATTATACCGGTATTAAAGGTGCTATCTCAATGTTGCATAATGACAGCTATTTCAAATCATTTTTTTTATATATATAAAATTTTGATTTAACATTTAAAGAAGACACTTTTAACAATATGCCCATAAATGATTATAGGAAATAATTTTATCTACTGGTAGAAAATACATTTTTATTGGAGAGTCTTTATCACAGCTCGCACATAACTATGATATAGCAGCTTTAAATTGTTGCAAGATTGTGTAAATTTCTAATGTACTTATATTGAATTTATATTCAATAAATATGCTTGTCATAATTACTAATTTTTGCTGCAATTCAAAATAATCAGTTAACTTGCAGTTTTAAATTAAAAGTTTGTTTAAGGGTAAATGAAATTGACAAATATCATCAAAATGTGTTATAGTCTGTTCCAATAACGGTCACAAATCACCTGTTTACTGACATCTTTATTTCAATTTCAAGAGTAAAGACTACCTTGTACATCAATGAGAGCCAAAACAAGTAAATGCTAAATTAGGTAGAATATCATTAAATAGATATTTACACAATATTTACATGTCAGTTTAATATGAAAGAAATAATTGACGAAAATAATTTTTATTGTATTTCCGACAGTACTTTAGTGCCATGTCCACATTATAAATAAACAATCCAAATGTCACAGAACTGTATTTGTTACATAAACAGCCACATGTATCAATAAGAATTTTATACAGTCACAGTTTAGAAGCACAAAAAGGTTGTCGGGAAAACATCAACAGCAGAACTGTAATTAGCATCTCCACACATAATTTGTTCACATTGTGAATGAACAATCCAAATGTCACAGAATTGTGTTGTTATATATGTAGGTACATGCAGTGTTCTCACTGGGTGAAAATTAAAGGAGGGTGGCCGCGCAGCACCACACCCTTCCAAAAAAAAAAACCCCAAAAAAACCTTTTTTAAAAGGTGGGGGGGGGGGGGGTGAGAGCTTGGTGGTTACCATGTTGTAGTGTGTTGATAGACTTTGTGGAAAGACATATTCCTCATTTTGATTACAACACGTTTATACGAAATACAAGCAGGCTCGTCTTTTAATTGAACCGAAGATATTCACGGTCAGTTCCGGTTTTGCTGAACTGATCAAAGTTTTAATATTATTTTAATAAAGATTTCAAGATATACGAAAAACACAAAAGACGTGTGTGTGATCCCCTAATGTCGAAAAAAAAATTTGTTATTCCCATCTTCATCGAATAAATCGATCGCTGTGATAAAATATCATTTCGTTTTTGTAGTGGCGGTGTATATATTATTTGGCACCCAAGATGAATGATTTTAATGCTAAACACTACCACTTCCGTTGATTTTATAAGCAGTGATATCCCCCCAAAATGAAAAGTTTACAATATGTTATAAGAACTGCTGAATAAACAATGACAGAAATGACAGAAAGTAAAAATCGTCAGTTATAATCAATTATATCTGTAACTGAGGACAAAATATCCTACGACAGTAGAAACAAAAGATAGAGTGACCGTTCTGATCACGTGACAAGTTTGGCACCAAAGAAGGGTTTGTTTTTCAGTCGGAGATTACCGAATACATAAAAAATAAAAATGTTTTCATTGCTCAAATAAAATATAACTTTTATTGTGTGTATTAAACATACAAATGGATACAGGTATGGGACAAAATAGAGGCTGTTAAAAATACTATTAAATTACGTTATGGTAACTGTCGTAAATGTGTCGTCAGCTGGGTTGCTTTTTCGTACACAACGTGGCTTGTTTCCTTTGATGTCCAGTGTGCAGACTGATCGTTGTGTTTTTTTTATGTGTGGAAAAAAGTGTGCATTTGGAAATAGCGGAGATAGGTGCTGAAAAATATAGTAGGGTGCTGGAAAATAAAGAGGGGCGCAGAAAAATAAAGGAGGGCGGAGAATGTGAAAGGAGGGCGGCAAAGTGCAATAGCAGGGCGGGCCGCCCCGCTTAAATGTAGAGTAAACTCAAACAAGAGATTTATGTGTTGGAAAGATGCATACCCGGACCACCATCACATACTGACACTTTAACAAATGAAAAACGCGTAATTTTAGAGTTAATAAAAAAACATGATTATTCCTGCTAACTGGGGGCAGCCATTTTGTTTAGTTTTTGTGATGTTTGGTGGTATAGCTTGGGGTGAAGTGACGTCAGCTCCGTCCATCAGCTGCTCAGTCTAAACCCCCTCAGTCTAAACCCCCTCCAGTCAAAACCCCCTCCAGTCAAAACCCCCTCCAGTCAAAACCCCCTTATTTAGGAAATAATTATAAAAAATGACAAAATAATTAATACCCAAAATATTTATTCACACTTGCATATTATAACATTTGATTGCATAGACTTTTGTATAAGTCATAATCCATTAGATCGCATTTAGATCTATTTCCATCTGATGCAGTGTCCGATGCCTTTGAGAGTATCCTCCATTGACTTAGCACCATCTTGGCGGGCTGTGCACAAATTCAAGAGCTTAGACTGCAATTTGACTGTTTTACGGCGAACACGTTTTGCTGGGGGCTCACCCCTGTTGTCTCGCAGTAACAGTGTGGATGCCATTGCCTGGTCTTTTCGCAGACTGTCTATGGCACGCCAGATGGTTGGGTGAGCAAGAAAAGGAAGCCCTGTTGGAGCATTCCCATCACACTGTAGACTTAGACTTGTTCTTTTTGGTATACATATATCCTTCATGCAGAAGCTTTTGACCACACTTGTGATTTTGTATCACTTCCATGGTTGTTCACAGAATGAATGATTAATAGACCAGACCCTAACCATTTTCGTGTAGCATCCCATGTGACATTTGCTGCATGTACTCTACTTTCATGTTCAAAAATAACTGCTCAATCATTAATCCCATCAATAGCTAAGATCCCTTCAATAGCTAAGATCACATAAGTAACAGAGATTGCTAATTACTATCAAATTCTTTCATTATATTATTTAAAGGATTTCTCAAGGCTTCCCAATTACATTAATCCCTGCAGCAGCTAGCCAAGATCAAGCTGTTGTTGTTGTTGTTGTTGCTAATTACTATCATGTTCTTTCCTTATATTGCAAATTACTATCAAGTTCTTTCATTATACTATTATATTATATAAGTAGTTTTCCTAGGCTTCCCAATTACATCTATCTCTAAGATCAAACATTTTGTAAAAACTACAATTCTAAGTCTATGAGTAGCTTCACTGAAAGCCTAAAGTCTATGTAGTGTAACATACACTAAATAACAACATAAATAAATATATTTCAGATAATTATTCAAAAGAGATTAAAACAATTATTCGTCTATGTTAATATTATACCAACTTTACCACTATAAATACCAAACAATAATAATAAGAGGGGTTTTTGACCGTCTGACTATTTATTGCAGGGGGTTTTGACTGGAGGGGGTTTTGACCGAGGGGTTTTTGACCGAGGGGGTTTTGACCGAAGGGGGTTTTCACCTGGATTCTGGTATGCTATGTTCGAGCAAAAACGGCCACTCACGATACCCAAGTGATAATTTTCTTTTCTTTGGGACTACGTAATTGGTCAGTTTTGTGATTTTAGATGGGAAAGTCTACTTAATCAAGGGTTTTATAGAATAAGTTACAGTAATAAAGCAGGATGGCTGATTGATTACGATTAGAGGAGTGTCCGTGCTGTTATCACACAATACCCTGTATCTTAATAAAAGACGCACATCTTTTTAGTGTGTCTAGACACAGTATCTGGGGACTGTCTAAATATACACCTGCCAATCAGGAACCACAGGTACAGGCCATGGAAAGAAAAGACCAATTAACTAAGAAAACACTCCGATTATTATTCAGTACATGGGTTAATTTATGTACAAGCCCATATAATACAGTTATTTCAACACTTTGACAATGGTGGTTTATTTTGTATGAAAAATAATATATAATTGTTGCTCTCTTATTGGGATGACTATTATTACAGAATATTGCAATTCATCCACAAAAATCAGGTATGTTTTGTTTCTTCAGTTCGAAGACTAATTCCTGACGTGACACGTTAGGTATTACGTAACCACCAGCTCGCCAGAGGGCGTATTCACTGGGATGGTACAAAATGGCTGCGCCCGTTATATATAATAGCCGTCACTTTTAACCGTTCTATTAATTAACTATACGATTATACTTGTTGATATTAAGCAATAATGTGCATTATATATTGTTGAATATGCATACCAGGTCAAATGCCTTGATTGTCCCTTCCTTTAAATGGAGCAGCGAGAACACTGGGTACATGTATCAATAAGAATTATAGTCACAGTTTAGAAGCATTAAAAAGTAAGCTGTACATGTAAATAGGTGAACTATACAGGTACCGTATTTGACCGGAAATAAGCCCAGGGGGCCAAGGCAACTCATTGTGAGCTTAGCATGGGGTGGGCTTATTCCCAGACAAGGGGCCAGTTTTGTTGAAAAAAATATTAATAATAATAATTAAAATAAATAATAATAATAGTAATTAAATTAACTAATAATAATTAAATTAACTAGGAAGAAAACAAAAAACGTTCAGTAGCACATCTATTGATTAGTGTTATTGTTATTAATAAATAATAATTGTTTATTAATTAAATAGTTTTTTTTACTAGTATCTAATTATCAGAAACACACCTTCTATGTTAAAATTACTTAAGTGCTGTTTATTTACATCCAAAATTTAATGCCGAGAAGACTTAAAACAACAGCAATTAACAACAAACTCAATAGCGTATACACACGTTTCTGACACAGGCAGCCAGCTAACACTAAAAAGAATTGTCAATCAAGGTCATTGTTCTTAGCCAATCAGAATAAGGTATTTGCCTAATTAGCATTAACTGCTGACCCAGTGTGGTGGTAAAAATAGATGTTGGTTTTAGTTCAGACTTGGGCTTGTGTACTTCAAAGAAATACTGCAGGCATGAAATTGAAAACAATGTTACACACTGTTACTGTTAGACTGCTAAGTCTCACTGGTGGTAAAATATTGTGTTACATTTGTGTTTAATTATCTGCAGGAGGTATGACCTTTTAAATGAACTTTGAACAAACGTACAATTTCGTGTTATTTATAAGGTGACAAAGTTGGGGGGTGGGCTTATTTACGAATGAGGGCCTAATTTCTTAAATGCTATCAAAACGGAGGGGGGCTTATTCAAAGACGTGGGCTAATTTCCGGTCAAATACGGTAAATGTTCACAGGTGTACTGTTTCCAGTATTCCACTTTCGTGTGAAAATCACGGAAGCATGTGGATCCTTTCTTGATGCACAGGTAGGTGATACAAACCACTACATTTGAAAATTGTCTTCGTTAGTTTGAAGGGGTTATCTTTTCGGGATAACCCTCCATGTGCATTTGAATGTACATGATGTTTCTTTGTACAAATGACACAGATGTGGTTAGTGCTGTCCGTATCATCAGTGGTTGGAAAGTGAGAGCCAACATCCAGCAGGCAACCAGAAATCTCATTATCCACACTTGCTCTTTTCCTTTTTTCCCAAACATCTCTGTTCTCGCCAACCAGAGAATAAACCAATTCATCAATGAACTGCTGAAAATCTCTTACTCTTCCCCTGCCAGGTGTGTGGTTGATCACATGACCCTCGATGACATAAGCATTGAAAACACACCACAATAATCCCTTTGGTACCAGACGCATGCACCACCTGTACTGTTTTGCTGATTTTGAATAATGACACATCTGATCATTCCGATCAATGCCTCGCAATATATATTTCAACCCTGTAGCAGTACGTATGCTGTTGCAGAATCGCAAAGTAAAAATGCCTTTATTCCCCATTTTGTCGGTTTTGATTTGATGTATTTATTCATCCCCAGTCTGCCCTTGAAAGAGATAATGCATTCATCAATAGATATGTGTTGGGAGAGATAACATTCAGACTTAAACTTATCTTGAATGTAGGACAGGAAAGGTCTGACTTTGTACAGTCTATCAGTTTTGTCTGCAACAGTTTCATCACAAAAATGTAAGTATCGACTGAGTTGAATGTATCGGTGGTATGTGATAACTTTTCCAAACCCTGGTGTATGAAAGATCCATTTGTCTGGTTTTTCACAAAAATGGCGTTCAATTCTGGGGCAGTCAACACACATCAGCATAGCAAAGTAGCTTTTTATTTCTAGCAAATATAGTCGAATCCATTCAGCTTTGTTGTTTCTGGATCGGTAGCTATTTTGGAACACACATTTTTGTCAGCCCAGTAGCATATTTGTTAAAAAAGTTCAGCAGTAAAGAACAACTGAAAGTACTGAAGTACCGAGTAGCTTTCGTCGAAAATCTGCATTGGACCTGGTCGTCCCGAATAAACAATTGACATATCATTCGATTGTTCACAGTGTTCTATATTGCGACCAAAATGTTAGCGTGGCGACTGATTGAATTTATTATTGTCGCCATTTGGCGACTGACTCCAAAAACATCTAAGTATTAAATTATTTGTCATGTGCGTTCAGAGTCCTAGCAGCAAAAACAAATGAAATTTGTTGACATCATTGTGCAGTCAGAACATTTCACTATTTACGAAGTTGTCCGATTGATCACTGTGAGTTCCGTATTAATTGTCAGTACAATTTGGAACTCATCGTTGATTTTAGTAATTTGGCGAAAACAATCCAGATACTTACAACACATTCATAAATGATATAAAATGAGTAGTATCGCACTGTGGCGAGTAACATTTTAAGCTTGGCTAGTAAATTTTGTTTGTCCACTAGCCAAAGAAGAGTAAGTTATGAAACCGAGTGTAGAACACTGGTTCATTATGAAAATCAAAATGCGGATCCTTTTCAAAGTCCGGTAAAACACCATCAGAATTAATTTTGTCGTCGTCTTCCAACATGGCCAAAATACGTTTTCTCCCCACGTCTTGTTCATCACAAAATAAAACAAAATCCTCCTTAATTTGCTCATCTGATAAGTCGCTGTCTGATGTACTGTCATCGGATTCAGACATCGCCAAAAGATGTCTTGGGTTATTTTAGATCAGGTATTTGTGTAAAACTTAACTAACTGGCGCCATTGGGTCTCCCCGCTATTTCATTTTGCCACCCTCCATTATTTTTCTGCACTCCTCTTTATTTTCCCACACCCTACTATATTTTACAGAACTTATCTCTGCTATTTCCAAATGCAAACACTTATAGCATACCCCCCCCCCCCCCAAAAAAAAAAAAAAGAAAAAAAAGAAAAAAGGATCAGTCTGCATACTGGACATTAAAGGAAACAAGACGTGTTGTGTGTAAGAAACAACAACTGACAAAAAACTTCAGTAGCTTATGACAGTTACTGTAACGTAATTTAACAGTATTTTAACAGCCTCTATTTTGTCCCATATCTGTATACATTTGTATATTTTATACACACAATAAAAGTTATATTTTATTTGAGCAATAAAAATTTTTTTTGTCGATTTGGTAATCTCCAACTGAACACTCCCCCCCCCCCCTCCCCCCACGTATTTGGCGCCATATTTGTCATGTGATCAGAATGGTCATTGTCTTTTGTTTCCGCTAACTATCGTCTGATATTTTGTCCTCAATTGCAGATTTAATTGGTTGTAACTGATGATTTTTACTTTCTGTCATTTCTGTCATTTTGTTTATTCAGCATTTCTTTATAAAATAGTATAAACTTTTAATTTTGGGGGGGATATCACTGTAGTGTTTATGTAATGTATATAGCATTAATACCAATAGCGATATAGAAACTATTATTTAGTTTAGTTACTATTACCGGAAGTGTTAATATAACAATATCCTGAAGAGTATCCTAGGGTTATGGCATGGCCAAGCAGACAACACGTCTATGTGTTCTTGGTGAATAAAAGCCACAATCATTTTTGAAATGAGTTTGTTGAGCCAGAACATTACAGAATTGGCGACGAGGTAGATCTGGAACTTGGTTATTATGGCAGAGTCGATTCGTTTAACTAGGATATTGAATTTTGGACAGCATACACCAAACGCCTATTCTTGGAACCGAACATACGGGTGCTTCGGCCCTATCCGCCATTGTTTATCACGTGACGCAGTGAAGCTTCTCCTTAGTTACGTATGGTTTGATAGTGAATTTAGTCAACTTCAGTCAATCATTTACAACAGTTAACGGCCAAGATGCCTAAAATATGTTGTGCATAACTTGATGTTAAAAAAAATATTGTTTTACAAATTTCGAAAAGAAGAGGCCAGACGGCGCTTTTGGGTAGAGGCACTAAAATGTGACAAACCTGATGCAACGCCATGGCTTCCCACACAGAATGCGACTACGTTGAGTTTAATGTCGACAATAACCAATGTTAATAGCAACCAAAATGGTTAAAGCATGTGCAATGATAACATTTAATCTAATTTTAGAGTTGATTGGACATTCTCTATACTTGTATTTATTTTACCATCTTCGGCTGCTACATCTATTTATTTAATTTTAATTTTTAAAATAAAAGTATATGCAGTTAAATTACACACACACACACACACACAATAATTTATCATACAAGTTCTTTTTTAGACTTTATTAAAAAAAATTGTGTGTGCAAATGTCTGTAGCAGGCCTGCAGTACGAAATTAGAGGTTTTCTTCTACTTTATATATAAATATGGCTTCTCCCCCTCCAAAGATTGTCCCTACTACTCAAGATTTTGCCCCTTACCCCACTCCAGATATTATACCTGCGGACATGTAATAGCCCAAATGTATAATGTATTAAATAATAAAGGTATACTTGTATCTCGGATACATACATACATACATACATACGCATACATGTGTATAATATATACATATATATACATGTATGTTTCTGGGTGTTTTTTAATTTACTCTGTTATGAATCAATGTAATTTGGTGTTTGTGGCACATTTGTAGATTTTGCTTCTGTTCAAGTTAAAGGGCTTAACTTTTTGCATCTACATGTCGTTTTATGGTATTCTGCAGTTCTTCGGATTATGTGTGTGTGTGTGTGTGTGTGTGTGTGTGCGCACGTGTGTGCACACAATCTGCTTTAGCAATTATCTGCAATAAAATGAATGGTCATCTGCCATATCAGATATTTGTTTTCCTTTCTGAAAACTGTTTCACATGGAGAATAATATTGCATTTAACCATCTCATTCATACATTTTCCTTGAATATGCTACATAAGTGCATCTATACAAGAGGTAATTTAACCCTGGTTAAAAGGAACTTAGGTTAAATATGTGTAGTCTAGCAGAAGGCATATTGATACAGATCAGTTTACTAACAGTCATGATAATTGCCTCTATCTCCTTTCTCCACCTGTATCTTATGAAAAATTAGTTTTGTACATATTACTTAAATTTTAATTGCAATAACAATTCCAATACAGCTCAAGACTGAACAAGAAAATATCTGCAATATCCACTGACTAGATATATAAACAACACCAATATATATATAATATCTTACATTTTCAGTGCAATCAAAGTATGTGATATTTTTCAGATCACATACTTTAATAATTTGATAGCTTTGCAAATTAGATGTAATAGAGGTCACGGCACTAGGTTTATTGACATTTAAGCAAACGTACTTGGGTGACACTCTATAATTGACGTATGCATTCATAGTCATCAAATAAAAACATTTCAATGGCAATTTGACACTGAAAGCTGTCCAGCGTTAGAAAACAAAAAAACGTTAGGCCCTAATTTATTTTGATGTAAGGACTTCCAAAATGACGTCATTCGAGTTTGACGTCATTTCTATTCAAAAATACAACGCGTCACATATTCTTATGTCATTTGAATATCTAGTAATGGCTGATTGGAATTAAAGTTGCGTGTACAGTTTACAAAAACATGTTGTATGAAGCTTGAGATTATATGATAAAGAGATTATTACCCTCGTGTATTTCGGTATCGTCAATATCATATATTAGGAATAAAAATAATGTATTATGCTCGCCAGAGGCTTGCATAATACAATTTTTATTCCTAATATATGATATTGACGATACCGAAAAACACTGGTAATAACCTCTATATTGAAACATGTAGAGAGCTTCCTCTGAAGACTATGGGTCAGAATTAATTATCAATTTAATTTTTTACATCCAGTAGCCAGTGATGAACTAATCAGTGCTCTGGTGACATCATTAAACAAATGAAATTAGGCAGCAATCTGTCCCTGGAGGCCAAATTTCAATATTCTCAGGTAATTTCTGTATTATTGCGACTGACCCTATCTCCACCCACGGAAATGGACACCAATTTTTGTCAAGCTACCAACTGGTAACAAATGTTTTGTCAAGAAAGAGAAAAAGAAAAGAAAAAAGAAGAGTGAAACAACAGGTTCAAAATCCATGAATACCATGGGAATTCCCATGACCCATTTAATTCAAATAATTGTTTTAAAAAGTTATTGTTCTTATGTCACCGGTACAGTATGACAGCACTTCCACACCCTATCTGTAAACTGTCAGCAAGACATAAAAATTGAAGCACAACAGTCTTAACAAAGTGGTGTTTCATTCTTCCCGAAGTGACCCACTAATATATCTGAACAGTATATGCAAAGAAATATTTTATAAATAATATAAATGTATATTTATTTTGAAATGTTAGATTGGATTCTCTCACATCCCTTTTCTTCAGTTATGTCTTGTTCAGTGCCATCTTGATACATGTCACCCAACATTCAGATGGGATTCTGCAAAACAAAAAAGAAAAAAATATTTCATATAGTCTGGATAGATCTGCTATGTAATTAGCAATTGTTTAATGTAAACATTTAGTTCTTTCTATTAGTTTTTAAAGACTAAGTTAGAGAATCACAGCCTACCAAGTTTCAGATGTGGGGAATTGAAACTTCGGGAAAAAACAAACTTTCAGTTAAATTTTAAATTTTACTTCTAAAAATAATAGTTTAAAAAAATATTCAATCAAATCTCTAGGATAAACATTAATTTTTATATTAAAACAGACTTTGAAATATTCAATGTTGAACTTTAATTTTAATTAAGAAGAAACCAGAAAATAAAATACAAACATGTATATACATATATTTTTTATCTCTTATGTTCTTGAAACTACTAGAAAGAATCATGCAAATAACTGTTTATAAATTTCTCTGATTCAACTGATTATGTTTCCATAAGTTTCATGTATTTGTATGTACATGTTGAGGATATAAAAGCTGGATGATCAACATTAATAAAACATCAGACTGATTTGTTCAGTACATGAACCATTACAACATGTATGTATCTGGAGATAACTGGTGAATAAATGAAAACATCCATTTTAATTGTGCATTTTGTAAAAAATATGATGACACTAGGTTTTTCTTTTGGTGTTCTCTAGCATCTTTATTTTTCTGAACAAACAATAGGTATTCTGACTTTAGAACAGTTTAATGTAAATGATATTAACATGCAATGATTGGGCTTATAAAAATTAATATGTGTATTAAGCAAACATAAAAGCTAACAAATATTTTTCATGTTACTGTTTAAAATGTCAGTCATTACAACTGCCCCCATTTCCCTTGGGCTTTTAATTAGCACTGTGTGAAGTAAATTAATTACTAGAGATACACATCCTTTTGATAAGACAGGTACAAAGTGATCAGGTGACAACTCCCATTCTCCTATAGACATTTTATTGCCCCAATTAGTGGAGCTATGTAATCCCTTTGTAAGGTGATATCTAAAGACTTCCAGTGTTTGTGAATTGCAGAAGTTGATGAACATTACATAAATTATTTTAGTTCATTTAATCAAAATACATATATATATATATATGATGCTTTTCAAGTTGGTTTTATCACATAAACTGTTTTAATGTACAATGGCACAAATGTTCCTCCATTACAGCTAGTCACAATGATCAAAATTATATTTATTAAAAATTATAACTTATTAATACTTCCAAGCTATTAATTGATCATATGGATTTTAAAACTTTAAAATTTGCCTTGACATAAAAAAAGAAATAAAAATCATGTTTGTTGGTAACAGAGGGAAACCACAAGTATATTTTAATCAATTACTACTAATTACTTATATTTAAATGTAAACAACAAGACCAAACCTTATGTGACAAAATAACTATAATCAGCACTAGTTTGAACTATAGTTGTATTCACTAAATGAAATGTCTATGCACATGCATTAACATAAATGAAGAGAATTCTATCAGACAAAGGAATGCCGCCATTTTGTCTATTTGAAAATCCAACAATGTTTGTAATGCATGGTTTTTAAATGAAAAACATGAAGTGTTAAAATTAAAAAATAGGTGCTACATGTAGTAAGATACTTACCAAATTAGTTTTCCTGTATGATAGACTTGTTCCACGGACATGAGGTATAGTCTTAACTAAACACATGTGCACAAAGAAAATGTCCAGGTGCCGCCATTTTGGTTTTCTTCTTTTGGTTTCCTCCTACTGGCTGGAGACCCACACAGTGGTATCTGAATTAAGTCCTTTTGAAGTTGCACCATACTGCCTAAGATGGCAAAGCTATTAATCTCAGGATTTTGTATCTTTCATAATAATCCCTTGTTCTATATGAATTCCTGATGTCGTTGTTGTCTTTGTTTTTCTTGTGGGTTTTTTTTGTTGATTTTTTAAAAAACATTTTAAGTTAATTAACTTTTTTTTATATGTAAATACAAATTACCATTAATAGATAAAATAAAACCATACTGTAATAAACATTGAAATGGAGCTCACCTCCAATTTTTAAAAATTATTATTGGAAATACTATCAAATTCTGTTACATGTATGTTTGGTTGTTTAGCCACTGTTCCCAATGAATTTGATCAATCCTGTGAGAAGTTATGAATTTTTAAAAAATAACCATGAAAATGTTTTGGACTTAGTTTTTTCCCTGTTCATTTGGAACACATCATTTCCTTTGCAAAAGGACTATTTCCAAACTAATAGTTCACTTATATTTCACTTATAGAAACAAACAAAAAATGTCTTAATTCCAGTTCACTTATACCACTGATAAACCACTTATAGGTGAAATATATGTGGAGTATCAGTGATGTATCAGTTAACCATTTTTTTCACTTATACTTATACACACGGATACTTCACTTATACCAATATATGGGTAACTTATAGGCCACTTATAAGTGGTGTTTAAGTAAAGTATATTCCTCTTATAAGTTTGTATAAGTTATTTCCGTAAGGATATATATATATATATATATATATATATATATATATATATATATATATATATATATATATATATATATATATATATATGTTAACCATTATTTACTCAGGTAAGTTTTTGTGTTTTATTAATAAATATACCATGTTAAACCCTAATATTAAAACATTTGTATGTTTGTTTGATGAGGTAACACTATATTTTAGTAGGTTGTACACCATGACATGAAAATAACTGAGGGGAGTTACTCCCCTAACTTAGATTATGGGGGGCAATTTAAAATATTAATATTCACATGCCAAAGGGAGCTATGTATTATTCTCCTTGAACTAATCTCAGGGTAGTGATGGGTAGCTAGAGAGAGATATAACTCCCCTTAGATGACAAGGTCTGAGGTTGGCTATATTTTATTATTGCTATTTTCTTTTCGCCTGCATTCAACCGGTAAGAAAGGCCAACATGAGATAATTTCACAATCTGTAAAAACAAAATGATTTCATTATTTCAACAAACTGTTGGGTTTTTTTTTAAAGAATAAAAGAATGTATTCAGTGGAACATTTTCACTGTTGCCATTACATCTATATAATAAAATGACAATGATAATACTGTAATTTAAAGTTTTAAAGTAACAACTTTGCAATTGTTTAATTATATCATAAAAATAATTATCTTGAATCATGCATACAAATTTTATTATTATACATACAAATTATATATTTTGTAGCCCACATCATAATTATTATAATATTAATAATTATCTTATTATTTCAAAGTTGTTAAAATTTATAATTAATATTACCTGAAAATTGCATCAACAAAAAATTATATTCTGCCCAACCTGCCTCTATAGTCAGGTTCACTCGACATACTAGCTATACGGAAACACGTAGGTAATAAATATAGATTATACTAATTCAGATTCCCATTGTTCACTTCTGCTATAATACTCATAAGACATGCTGCAACTACGTGTTAGCTGCAGAAAATAAATGACAATATGCAAGGCATGCAAAAAGTTAATATGATAATTTTATTCTATGTAAAACAGTAATCACTAAGGCTTTGCTTCACCCCCAAAGACCCGGATAAACAACAAGCTATTCTGTTGAGTGTTGTTGGACCAAAAACACATGCATTAATGCGAACTCTCGTATCTCCTGACCGTCCTAAAGACAAAACCCTCGGTTATCGTTCAGTGATTTAAATTTAAGACAGAGGTCAAGGAATTTCTGAGTTTGTTGCTGAATTGAGATATCTTGCTGAACATTGAGAATACGGTGCAGTGTTAGATGACATGCTGCGTGATCGTATTGTATGTGGGGTTTCTGATGAAGGTGTTCAAAAATATTTATTGACCAAACCAAACCTAAATTTCAGTCGTGCACTAGAAATTTTGCGGAGTATGGAAATGGCTGCTCACAATGTGACATGCATTCAAAATGGTATGCATGGTCCTGTTTCTTCACGACAGGAAGAAAAGGTAAATAAAGTAGTTTACAAAAACACAAAACTATGTAGGACATGATGAAAACAATCACAACAGGTCTAAAGAATTGGTTAGTCACTGTGCGAAAAACTTTAGAAACTTTAGAAACATTGGGGGGTTGGGGTGGGGACAGAACCAAAAATATTCACTAGCGGTTGGGCATGGCGATAGTTGTTATTTACTAACCCAACATTGAACATCACTAGCCATGGAAGTGGGGCTACCATAATCTAGAAGTCCGGTGGTTCAGTAAAATGAAAACTGATAGTGACAATTATGTTCAATGCATGTGAATCCTGATGAGGAGGAATACTCATTGTACCACGCTTTGGTGTCGGTCCCTTTGATTTTACCCGTGGTGTATCCCATAGTTGGACCACGGGTGTGTCTGACCTAAATTTTAGCAGTTGCTGAATGGATGTAGAAAGTTATGCCTACAGGCCACATATATTTCAGCAAGAAGTAAATTAGAACATTGTTTTAAAAAGTAACACTTTCACTAACATTAGTAATTTAGTTACAATAGAAATCTGTTATTATAAAATAATTTTCATAAAAAACAACAACTAACAAACAAAAATTAAATATTAAATAGTTTTGCTTCTTTTTCTATTACATTACTTTATCAGTTGCAACATTTAAAAAGAACACCACCTGTAATGAAGGAGTTAGCAGCATTAAAAAGGACGCCTATAACAAGAGGCCATGACACACCACCCACTATTCCATGTTACACTGTTCAGAAGGCTTTAAATATATTTGAACACCTAAAATTCAAAATGTTCCCAAGGAAGCATGCCCAGACCCACAAATACATGTATTGTGATCCACAGATATTCGCTCCACCCCCGACCCCATTTTCAAATACACTCTGCGGGCCCTGTGTAAGTCTTGAAAAGTAACCCCCCCACCCCATTACCTGTTAAATATATATTCGTCTGTTATAATTATATACATGACTCAAAGACAGCGTGAGTGCCCTCCCCACGTATGTGTACTCCTCAATATAAAATGGCCAAGCTCGTACCAAAATTCACCAGCGTATATATTATCTACAGGGTAATTATCAAGCTGAGCAAGATATTACGTTCTCCACTGAAAAAACAAAACAATAAATGCATTGTATTCACCTGCTAAACATTTCATTTTTTTCCGGGGCACTCAAATTTCGAGGAGGGGTTACACAACGCTCTCTCTCTCTTTATATGCCTATCTGCACTTGTAATGTCAGATGAATTAGTATTCCTGACATGTTTACCCGCATAGGCTAATCGAAGCAAGTAGTCCAAGGCAAATCCAATAATTTGCAAAAACCCACATGTTTGCTACATGTACGTCCGATTCGGACTACAAAGCAAGATGAAATGTACTCGCTAAAATTAAATTGTAAAACCTCTTTACTACCATGGTGATGTCATGAAGGCATGGTAATGTGGCGTGGTACAAGCTAGTTACCTCATCCATCACTCGAGATTTGTCTAGTTAGACCATGGTTATTGCGGCCATTGAGTGATGGCGGGGTGTAATAGATCTCGGGCTATGCCCTCTATCATTACACCGTCACTCAACAACCGCAAAAACCATGGTCTAACTAGAAAATCTCTTGGAAAAGGATGATGTAACTGTAACTTTATCATGTAAATGGATGTGAAAGATCATCATCTGTATCGATCACTGTGGATGTCTGTATGATCAGTAAACCAGTTACACTGCATGTTGACACAGTCACTAGTGTATCTCTGATGAGTCGTGCTATAAGTAAACATGGTCTGAACTTGAAGCTTCTCCATTAAGGAATTCGAAAGCCATACTTCATACATTTGTACATACACAGGTGAACAAATTACGGTCCCTGTGTCATAGACATTTACATAGAATGTCAGGGACAAAAGGTTAATGCATCTATTATGATCATCAAAGGTCAAGAAGCAAATCTACTTGGGAGAGATCTGCTTAAAAATATTCATCTGAATTGAAACACAATCTGTCATGTGGAAAATGCTGGACAAGTATTCTGACATTTTTAAAGATGAACTGGGAGAAATTAATGGGGTAGCCTGTAATTAACACTTTGAGTGGTGTTGTACCATACCCATAAAGCAGAGATGGTCTGTCTGGAGACGCCTTAAGTACCTTGCCAAAGCTGGTTGACTTGCTCCTGCTTGCAATCTTCCAATGGCATTAATGCATCGAGCTGACGTCAATCTTGGCATCATTGTGTTACCTACAGTGTTGTTATGCGGTCTGTTTGAATCACTGCTGATGTGGCCTTTTATGCCCTACCAACAGAGGGTTATGCATGCAGAGTTACAGAACTTCATGATGCATGTACTTCTCTGAGGGTTGCGCTTTTGCGTTTCAGTACAAACGTTGATTATGGCTAAGTTTATTCGAATCAAACGTGTTTTAGTGTTTTTGTATCACCATTCGCTCACTTGATTGTCTTTACAATGTCTTTGATTCTGTAAAAATAATATGATAGCATTATTTTTACCAAATTCAAGTTTCTTTTTTTGAAGAGTATATATACACCAACTTTACAAAAACTAAACTAGCTTTTATTAGCTAGAGATATCAAAGCGATCGATTCATTCGATGAAGATGGAAATAAAATGAACATAATTATTTTTTTATCCCACAGTAGGGGATCACTTTACAAACATCTTTATTGTTTTTCATATATCTTGAAATCTTTATAAAAATAATATTATTAAAACTTTGATCGGTTCAGCAAAACCGGAACTGCCCATGAATGTCAGACCAATAACATCTTCGGTTCAATTAAAAGATGAGTCATCTTTTTTTTGTACCAAATAATGAGAGGCAAAATGAGAAGTATGTCTTTCCACAAAGTCGACCAACACACAATAATATATGGTAACTAAGCTTTTTCTTCTTCTTTTTTTGAAGGGTTTGGTACTGCACAGCTGCCCTCCTTTAATTTTCACCCAGCGTGAACACTGAAATTATCTTGCAGTTTATTCTAGGTGCCATTATTTTATTTTTTGGACTAATAATCAGCTGTCTGTTTTGCAGGTGCTTGTATTCTTTCAAAGGGCAGAACTATACCAGTAATTGGTCAGCCACTGACTCTAACATACACACATATATTTTGATTTGTTTTGTAGGTGCTCGTATTCTTTCAAAGGGCAGAACTATACCAGTAATTGGTCAGCCACTGATTCTAACATACACACATATATTTTGATTTGTTTTGCAGGTGCTTGTATTCTTTCAAAGGGCAGAACTATACCAGTAATTGGTCAGCCACTGATTCTAACATACACACACATATTTTGATTTGTTTTGTAGGTGCTCGTATTCTTTCAAAGGGCAGAACTATACCAGTAATTGGTCAGCCATTGACTCTAACATACACACATATATTTTGATTTGTTTTGTAGGTGCTTGTATTCTTTCAAAGGGCAGAACTATACCAGTAATTGGTCAGCCACTGACTCTAACATACACACATATATTTTGATTTGTTTTGTAGGTGCTCGTATTCTTTCAAAGGGCAGAACTATACCAGTAATTGGTCAGCCACTGATTCTAACATACACACATATATTTTGATTTGTTTTGTAGGTGCTCGTATTCTTTCAAAGGGCAGAACTATACCAGTAATTGGTCAGCCACTGATTCTAACATACACACATATATTTTGATTTGTTTTGTAGGTGCTTGTATTCTTTCAAAGGGCAGAACTATACCAGTAATTGGTCAGCCACTGATTCTAACATACACACATATATTTTGATTTGTTTTGTAGGTGCTCGTATTCTTTCAAAGGGCAGAACTATACCAGTCATTGGTCAGCCACTGATTCTAACATACACACATATATTTTGATTTGTTTTGTAGGTGCTCGTATTCTTTCAAAGGGCAGAACTATACCAGTAATTGGTCAGCCACTGATTCTAACATACACACATATATTTTGATTTGTTTTGTAGGTGCTTGTATTCTTTCAAAGGGCAGAACTATACCAGTAATTGGTCAGCCACTGATTCTAACATACACACATATATTTTGATTTGTTTTGTAGGTGCTCGTATTCTTTCAAAGGGCAGAACTATACCAGTAATTGGTCAGCCACTGATTCTAACATACACACATATATTTTGATTTGTTTTGTAGGTGCTCGTATTCTTTCAAAGGGCAGAACTATACCAGTAATTGGTCAGCCACTGATTCTAACATACACACATATATTTTGATTTGTTTTGTAGGTGCTCGTATTCTTTCAAAGGACAGAACTATACCAGTAATTGGTCAGCCACTGACTCTAACATACAACAATAATGAGACAACAGACATTACAGATACAGTTCGTTTCATTGTGAATACATCTATAGAGGGAGTTCTGAAGACATCTATAGAGGGAACATGTTTGAAGAACCACGGAACGTGTGGCTCTGGAAAAGGGAATAATGTCACGAGAATCTCGTCAAATGTAATCAGACTTGTAATACCTTCATTTAATGCATCACGGCATGCTGGTGCTTGGAGAGTACAGGAAGGACCCATTAACACCGGTGTATTTTCAAATTATTTGAATTTAACACCTCCATTTGCACGTAAGTAACAATTTGAAAACTAGCAACATTGTTTTCATTATGATGGGGTGAGGGGTGGGGGTTTCCAACATTCATTCTTTTGCTTTTCTGTGTACTTTTTGTGCTGTGCACCATGAACTGGGCCTTATAATAGTCTAGTAGCAGGGGACAATATTTCAAAATCTGAGGTAATCGGAAGTTGGTTCACATGGTTTTTACCTAGATAACCAATTGTTCGGTTATGTTATTTATATTTGTGTAACCTGTGGGTTAACTGATCGGTTACCACAAAGTTACGTTGAAATTTTATTTTAAATACATAATTTTTAGCTCGAAGTTAAAACAAAATACAAAAGAAAACATTTTATAAAACAGATTCTTTAAAGCTTTCTTAAGTTAACAATATTGTAAAAGGATTAAAATTTATATCAGCCCCATTACTGAAACAATATAGATACACTTCCAGATTCTTTTTCTCATTTTACGGTGGCCAAGTTACTTTCACTTTATCGATGCATGGTATTCTATACTACAGTAACTTTCTAAATGTTTGTTTTTTAAAGCTCATTAAGTGATGTTAGTATTTTTCAACTTGGATTCCTGTTTACGTTAACACTGTTTTCAACATTTGTAAAATATTATGTCTAATATATATTCTTTTAGACAGGAATCACCTTGGATAAAAAATACCTGTAGGAAAAATATTAGCCAAATGGAATTTTTATTAACCATATTGGAAATGCTTTAACCAAAATTATTATACACAGTACTGTATAGAGTATTTATATATGAATATGAAAATGCATCTTTTTCAGCTAATTGTGTACAAACTGAAATAAATCTGGATAACAAAACCGTATTACCTGATCAAAATCAAAGACAGCAATGGGGGTAGGGGCAGTTAATATTACTTTGATTTTTCAGCGGGGGGTGGGGGGTGGGGGGGATGCATTAATATCTTCAGAATTGGAAGCCATGCAGTACCCCGTACACCCACACCTACTTCTAAGGCCTATGACATTAAATTAACAAACATACAGAACTGTGGGGGGGGGGGGGGGGGGGGGTGGATATGTATGGTATGTGTTATTTTTTCTTTCTTCCTTTTTTCTCAAATAAAAATTTGAGTTGTTTTTTTCTTTTCTTTTTTAAATTATTTCTTTAAAAAGCAATCTTTATTTTAATTTGAATTTCTTTTTCTTTTTTAACTTTAAAAAAAAAAATTACTTTTTTTTTTAAGTAACCCATCAATTCCCCACCCCCAACAATTTCATAATTTGCGCCATGTTGCTGTTGATTTCAGCATCGTGTTAAATGCTTGTTGTGATTTCTGCTTGTAAAATACCTAGGCTAAAAACGCTGACTTCCATTTATATATATTGTGTGCTTCAAATGGACAAGACGGACATCATTATTCCACATGCTTCACATGTCAAGAGACATTGTTGCAGACATTAAACAATACGATTACACAGGAGTAAATCTTGGTGTAAATTTGTAGAAAAACAATAGTTGTTCGCATCAATGAATACCTCACTGCAGTTTCGTTTATTTCCTTTGTCTTTGGTTTGCTACATATTAAGTATATAAAAATCAGTGTAAAGAATCTGTTGGAATACTAAAGTTCGAACCAAATTGTTAACAACTACAATAAATAGAGATTATTATATGAGCTTGTGTGTTGTACTGATTTTACGAAACGAGTGTCAGGATTTTGTATTGCCCGAGCGAGAGCAATAGATAAAGTATAGAGGCTAGAGGCTAATAGAGGCTATTAATAGATAAATTCTGACATGAGTTTCGTAAAATCAGTACGACACACACGCGAGTGTAATAATTACTTTATTATCTATATTATTATTGTAATTCTTTGTGAATAACGAGGACCGTCTCAAAATATTTCAGCCTCAACTAAAAGGAGATGACGAAATGACGTCATATTTCAAATGCAAAGTCTGAACTAGGACTGGAGCAGACAATGTCATGTTGTGACTTCGTTTCCCAAAATTGCGTCATCACACTTGCTTTTACATGTGTGCTTCGATGATTATTATTATATATATTAACTCGGTTATGTTGAACCATGTGGGTAATAAACTGCTCTCCTACCTTTATATTTTGTTAGATTTTATCCACATTTTGTCCAGACAGAAATCTTGAAAAAGGGGTGGAAGGATATAACTTAATCTAACAACGTCATAACTAGGGGTGTAACGATATACTCGAATATTCGGTGCACCGAACAGCGATCTGTCACTAGCTGAACCGAATACACGAATACTTATATATAATGTTTACTGTATAATTTATGTTTCTAATTCATACTAACCAAAACGCAATAACGATTTCGATCGTTTTTATTGTCCTTTTTTATATTAGGTCAACCGCATGGTCAGACTCATAGACCGATCCTTTTTTTTTTTATTCCATGCGTTGGACTGGTACTCTACATGCAGCTTGACTGCGTTTCTGTCAAAACACTGTATGACGTCGCATAGTCTCGTTCAACCAGCCTAATACGAGACACGGGCGAGTGTAGTTCGTTAATTTATGCAGTGCAACGTCAATAATGTTGAACCAATATTCTAACTTTTAAATGGCAGCTCAAAACAAAATATATTTTTATAATTCTTAACGAGAACTGTGGCATATTAGCAATTCAAATATGGATATAAATTGATTAATACTAGATACCAAAAACCAAAATGGCCTTAAAAATATATATTTGATATTCAAAATAAAATTAATTTACCGGTAATCCATAACTTCTGTCTACATTATACAATGTATATACGGTTTCGGTTTGCATGCATGGAAAAGGGTGAATTGTTATCAAAGCACTTAAGAATATTTTTTAAAATATGTACAATTTGTACATTTATGTTTGCAAAGGCCATGGTATATTTTAAAATTCCGATAATAACATATACATATTTTAACTTGTTACTATTTTGGTTCCCGTATAAGGCTTTTAAAATGTTTTGCGCGAAAAGGTGATTGTAGGATTGTTGCAGTGAATTTTGTTCACAGCTAGTGAGTAGTTATCTTTCGATATTTTCGAATTCGAGCGCTCGCGGCAAACAATATATTGCTTAATTGAACAGAAAACCCCCCCCAGCAAACAGAAAACTAACAACAACAACAAACAGTGTCAAACAGCCTCACAGAAACAAAGGAAAACGTTCGTAAACATTCGCGTTATGAAACGCGCATCAAACTTCAGCTATTTCCATTAACTTTCGGGACTTGATAGGTCCTGTGTAATCACTAATCAGGTTTTACTTTAAAAATAAATACTTTTTTTTCCTTTCAGCAAAGCCTTTGTACTTGTGTAATGTGTTTTCATGGATGTGAATACATATTCGTATTCGTCACCTTATATTCGTGATATGTATCGTATTTGCCACCATGTGTATTCGTCACACCCCTAGTCATAACGTGTTATGATATAAAAGCAAACGTGAAAACGTCATATTATTTTTTATTATTATTTGTTTTGTTTAAAAATACCACTAGAGAACATTGATTTTATATTAATTATGTCACATACTTTGGAGGCTTTCACCCCTCTTGAAGAGTATTCCATAAAAAAGCAAAATGGCAGACGGCAGAAAACTGCATGTATTTTTCCCTATGTGATCTCAGCTTAGTCGATACTGGTGACATTGTTACAGTCTGATATGTGGAATATGTGTCACTGTAATGGTTTTTTAACAACTTATGTCTGGACAAAATGGGGGGAAATGTAACGGTAATTAAAAGTAGTAGAGTAATTTATCGTAATTGTTAACAAATTGGTCCTGAATTTAGACTAAAGTTTAGGGTCTCGAAATTACAATACTCAACTGTATAATAAACTTACTGTAATCGTGAAGTTTGCAAGTTTTAATTTCTGAACGTTTACAAGTCATGACATAACCAATTTGCAGTTCGCATAAATTTAATTTTGCCTAACCGACATGCGAACAGAACGGTGGTTCGCGTGAAATATTGTGCCCTGTAATAGCTTAGCAACATATTTGGATTATATGTGGACAGACCAACATTTTTTTTTATACTTCTATACATGTAGGTCGTAATTAAGATTTTATTTTTGGTTATGTGCCATTTAATCAGTGCTTTGATACTAATACAAAACGTATATATACTGACGGAAAAAACAAACGCAAGTTCAGTTTTGGTAATATAACTTTTTTTATCCGTATACCAAATATAGTAACATTTCACACACAGTTACATGTACCTCATTGTTCTGTCTAAAGAATCTTTGGTTATAATTGGGACAAATGCCATGTGCTATATATATATATATATATATATATATATATATATATATATATATATATATATATATAAACACAACAAAACTTGTCAAAATGCATTGAGTAATGAATTGATAACCTAAAAATCCAAACAATGAAATAATTATGAATAAAACATTTGAAATATTAACCACCGAAAACAAAATTGCTTTGATTTTTCCGTCTGTGCACAGCTAAGCATTTGTGTTATATTTTAAAGTTAAAATCTTTCTTTAAAAGTATTTGTTTCGTGCACTGCCACAGTACAATGGAACAATAAATGTGTTACTACTGAAAGTTATTTTAATTGAAAATATTTTTAAACTCAAGTAATGAGTGCATTTTTAGTGGCACAGGGATAGAAGCTGACGCTCGCCCCCTTACCCCAGGTGAGTAGAAATCCATGGGGGTGAGTACAATTTAAATGACGCTAGTCCCCCGGGTGAGTAACACTGGGCAGTTGTGACCCAGATTCATGATGCGGACAGTCAAACTATTTTGCCAACGAAACCTGTTAAACATACAAACTGTAGATGTATTTAATCAAAATAAATTGCCATGACAGGTTGACAAAGTCAAAAGTATCGCAGTTTCGTTTGGTCTCGATAAATCCTGATATTTATGGTAAACACAATCAGAACTTTCCTATTTTTGTTTCCGAATTCCACAAATTGCCGAAATATTCCAATTATAGATGAGGCATGTTCGGAAGGGAAATAGTGTTTTCTTTGTGTGTGTGTGTTGGTGTTTTGTGTTTGTTTTGTTGGTGATAAATACAGTCTTTAATTAAACGCATTGTAATAGACCATGTTGGCATCGATCGATTTTAAGTAGTTGCTTCCAAACGTCTGGAGTGGAGAAAGTAAAGTAAAGTTTGTTTTATTTAACGATGCCACTAGAGCACATTGATTTTTTATCTTATCATCAGCTATTGGACGTCAAACATATGGTCATTCTGACACTGTTTTTTGTTTTTTAGAGGAAACCCGCTGTTGCCACATAGGCTACTCTTTTACAACAGGCAGCAAGGGATCTTTTATTTGCACTTCCCACAAGCAGGATAGCACAAACCATGGCCTTTGTTGAACCAGTTATGGATCACTGGTCAGTGCAAGTGGTTTACACCTACCCATTGAGCCTTGCAGAACACTCACTCAGGGTTTGGAGTGGGTATCTGGATTAAAAATCCCATGCCTCGACTGGGATCCGAACCCAGTACCTACCAGCCTGTAGACTGATGGTCTAACCACGATGCCACCGAGGCCGGTCTCTGGAGTAGAGAGTTCCGAGTTTACCAATGGACATCTGAGTGTATTGGGACAGAATAAAATAATTCAGTAACAGTAAAGATAATTCCTGAGTGTTATGACTTAAATTAATTTAATAACATAATTGCTAGGTGGTGTTGTTTTTGCTTGCTTTTTTTGTAAAAACTGCACCCTTTGCTACCGCCTTGGGGAGGGGGGAGGGTAATTTTAAAAAAACATTGACCAAGTTGGTGTAGCATGTTATACTTGAAATCAACCTGTGAAAACACTGTTAATTTTTGTACGTTATGCTTATTTTAGTTGCCATGTATAGTTTCCATATAGATTTGGTCTTCTCAAACTGCTTCAGTAATGAAGTGGGGGTGGGGGGCTAGTGATTTTTCCTGGGGACTAGTAACTTTCCTCAAAACATTTTTTTGTAACTCTGAAACTTGTCACATTAGTCTGCAACGGCACAAAATTCGGTGCATGTTAATTACGTTACACTGCGTCTTGAAACAAGTGTCGGGGTATGTGTGTAAACATACAAACAGTGTTAATTTGATTCATAAAACAATTGTAAAACAACACATCTTCATTGTGAACTGGTAGATAATTTTTTTTTTTTTAAAACCTCTGAATTAATGCACTAAAAGTATACTTTTGCCACCTCGATCAGCGTGTTTTTGTATCTCCTGTTTACACATGTCTGTCACCGCTGTAAACAATTCAGTTTTGTTTTCACAGGTGATGTTCATATTATTTCACACCTAAGATCATTGTAATGATAAACTCTACCACTTTTGTTGTTAGATAACCGATAACATATCCCTGACAAAATGAAAAGTTTCTATATTTTATTATGAATTGCAGAATAAACAAATAACAGTAAGTAAAAATCATCATTTATGACCTATTACAACCGAGGACAAGATATCAGTCAGTGGACACAAAAGTCTCAGTGACTGTTCTGATCATGTCATTATAATTCCATTTAAAATTACTGTTTTGTAATAGGTGTCTGGATTGGTTAAAATACTATCACGTGATGTAAAAAACCAACGTTCATTCTTCCATGAATGTGAAAACTGCACTTTTTCTGTAAACAAATAAAAACAGAATGCTATTACCGGAACTACTTTTTATCAATTACATCAACAACGGAATCCCCGAGAATTCCATCATTTCTATTTTTATCCCAATATTGTCTGCTATTCATACCGGTTTTGGTGTTTATCATCGCATGAACATAAAAAATATAACGTTCAATTCGTAAGAGAGATTGACGGACAAAATAATATTTAAACAATTAAAACATTGGAATTCAGCCCCGTAGGAACTAGGGGTGGGAGTGGGGTAAGGGGGCCCAAAAATGCACAGGTTTTTTTGTTGTCCTAGCTATTCTATATAAATAAAGGTAAAACTATAGCTTTCTTTCCTCTCCAAAAGTAAAGCTCGATTCACCTATAGGGTGTATACCCTTACAGAAATGACTTATATTTTTCTCCTATAAGTGAAATATAAGTTGTTAACACTTTTTAAGTATAAGTGACTTACATGTATTAGTAAACAATTAGGATTTTGTATGCAAATGAGGTACCACTTATACAAAATATATGTGACATATAGATGAAGTGTTAGCCATATATATACGTTATTAAGTTATATTATTATTATTATAAGTGAAGTGTAAGTCATTCGCTTATATTTAACAAAAAAGTCCTGTATAAGTAAAGTATAAGTGAGGTACAAGTGATTCACTGATATTTTACAAAAACTGCTGTAGAAGTGAAGTATAAGTGAAGTACAAATGATTCACTGATACTTTACAAAAACTGCTGTAGAAGTGAAGTATAAGTGAAGTACAAGTGATTCACTGATATTTTACAAAAACTGCTGTATAAGTGAAGTGTAAGTGATTCACTGATATTTGACAGACACTGTTGTATAAGTGGAATATAAGCTAAGTATAAGTGATTAATGACATTTAACAGTTAAATTGCTGCATAAGTGAAATATAAGTGAAATACAAGTCAAATATAAGTGAAATATAAGTGAATATCAAAGGCTGTGGTATGTTCTGTCCTGTCTGGGGTAAGATCATATAAAAGATGACTTGCTGCTTTTGAAACATGTATAGAGAGCTTCTTCTAAAGACTATGGGTCAGAATAAATTATCAATTAGTTTTTTTACATCCAGTAGCCAGTGATAAACTAATCAGTGTTCTGGTGGCATCATTAAACAAATAAAATTAGGCAGCAATCTGTCCTCGAAGGCCAAATTTCAATATTCTTAAGGTCAGTGGCATTAATACAGCAATTACCTATCTCCACCCACGGAAATGGACACCAATTTTGGTCAATGTAACAACCTGTAACAAATCTGGACAAATGTTTTGTCCAAAAAAAGAAAAAAAAGAAGAGTGAAACAACAGGTTCAAAATCCATAAATACCACGGGAATTCCCTGGACCCATTTAATTCAAATAATTGTTTTAAAAAGTTATTGTTCTTATGTCACAGGTACAGTATGACAGCACTTCCACACCCTATCTGTAAACTGTCAGCAAAACATAAACATTGAAGCACAATAGTCTAATTAACACATTTTCTTAAGTGCAGGGCTCGAAATGCAGTGTTAGTACATGCACCGGTGCATGCTAATTTTGCGTGCGCATGTAACTTTTAAAACTGGATGCACGCGGTGCATGCTAATATTTTTCAAGTACTGTCTATTGCGTATACTAGTATCCTGTTGTCTACCAGATTCAGACTCAAGTTGTTGAATTTTGCGTATGCATTTCGTAATCTGTTCGCCACATGAAAACGATAACTTTTATCTTATGGGCACATTCATTTTGTATCCCATAATCCTACTTACAACAATGGCGCCCTTTCGGTCATTTCCGTGAAATATATTTGCGAAAATTGCCGGCAATATTTTGGTTATATCCGTGAACGGTATTAGGGAAGGTGGTCAAGACCGACCACGCGCATAACACAGTTATTGTCGTCACTGACAAATTGAACTCCACCAGATCTGTGATCGATACAAAGTACCGTAACTGCCTTGAACATTTTCGACCTCAGATATGGACACTTGATCAGATGATTGCGAACGTGCAGGTGCGTTACTCGCATAGTTGACTCGAAGTGAGCCAGTGATTATTTCAATCGCAACTTCTCGTCAAATTCCGTAGGCTAATTTATATTATACCAACAGATCTTATTGAGTTAAAAAAGTTGATAACTTGCTTAATACAAAACACAAATATTCGTACGTTTTTGTAATAGGCCTATTATAGATTTCTGTAAGGCGTTTACGTTGGGTGAAATTATTAAATTTGATCAAGAATCAGTAATAAACGCAGTTGTATAACGTTCCGGTACTGTTAACAAATAAATATAGGTATTGCCGAATAATTCCGAATAGCTTCGTATAAAAAAAAAAAAAAATCAACACTGTAATCAAGGTAATTAAAATAGTATTTTCCTCATTGTTAACAGGATTTACCTTATTTTTGGTGCATGCAGAATTTTAATGGTGCATGTAACTTTTTTTTCAGCATGCACCTGGTGCATGTAGATTTTTTTTTTCATTTCTAGCACTGTAAGTGGTGTTTCATTCTTCCCGATGTGACCCACTAATATATCTCAACAGTATATGCAAACAAATATTTTGTAAATAACAGGGATTTACCTTGTTTTTCTGAAATGGGGGTCCCTTGGACTCACCTCTTTCTTTTCTGGGGGTCCCAACCTGAAAACAAAGGGTCCCAAAACCACACAAATGACAGAGAGCTGCAGACAACAAATCACGTGTATACTGTATATGTTTCATTAAAGTAAATTTAACAAGCTGTGTTGTTGTTTTTCCTTTCGGGAAATCAATGTCGGTATTCATTGTTTATTCTTTCAAAATCAACATTTCACTTTGATCTGTATAATAATTTGAACCATTTCCTGCAAGCTAAATGACACTCACAATACCATGCGTTGTTTATGAATCATGCTACTTGTTTGTTAATGCAAATCAGAACATTTAACCAATTTGTTTTATTCGCCCGGGAATTTCCGATTGTGTTCGGCCTGTTGACGAGAAGTTCCGAATGATCGCAAATCCGCGATCTCTTTCCGGAAATTACCAACTTTACACGATTAAGCGCAGCAAAGGATAAAGACGCAGTGTTCCCAGAGATTAAAACTTTTTGTTTTCGATATGGGGAATCCCCATTTGAATACGCAGTTTATAGGTAGAAAAGAAATAGTGTGTTACACAGAATGATCGATCTTTGATAGTGGACAGGGTTACTGAAAATGTCAGATATTTTATGCGTCCCACGGGACGCAGTATCTCTATTTTTGCGGGTCCAGTTAAGTTTTAGTGCGTCCTATACGCAGGTTTTGTGCGTCCGGTAAATCCCTGAAATAATATATATATTTATTTCCATCTTAATACATGTATATGTCATCCAGTATTCAGATGGGAATCTGAAAAAAAGATTTTTTTATATATTTTTTTATTATATAGTCTGGATAGATCTGCTATGTAATTAGCAATTGTTTAATGTAAACATTTAGTTCTTTCTATTAGTTTTTAAAGACTACCCTAGAGAATCTTAGCCTACCAAGTTTTAGGTGTGGGGAATCAAAACTTCACGAGAAAACAAACTAACTTTCAGTTAAATTTTAAATTTTACTTATAACTATTCAATTAAATCTCCAGGATAAAACAAACCTTGAAATATTGTTGACCTTTAATTTTAATTAAGAAGAAACCCCAAAATAAATATATATATATTTTTTAAAGGGACAGACCCTAGTTTCTAAAAACGCACATTTGTCTAAGTTCTAGTGACAAGCTCTAGTTATTTTAGACAGTATTTCCCTGTTTAAACATAACAGACTTAAATTAGCTTGTGACGGTCTATGTTATAACCGTATTCAAATGTGTCACAGGTTTGTAGATTAACCAAACTTAATATCGATATTTTCGGGCTAGATGAAGGGTGTTGGACTGAAAGGGAAAAAAAAAAAAAAAAAATACATGCATTTATCTACATGTATTGGTTTCAGTGTTCTTGCTGCTCCATTTAAGCGGGGCTGCCCACCCCGCTATTGCATTTTGCCACCCTTCTTTCACGTTATCCACCCTGTTATATTTTTCTGCGCCCCTCTTATTTTCCAGCACCCTACTATATTTTACAACACCTGTCTCTGCTATTTCCAAATACACATTTTTTTCCACACATAAAAACCCCCCACAACAATCAGTCTGCACACTGGACATCAAAGGAATCAAGACGTGTTGTGTACGAAAAAGCAATTGACGAAACATTTACTACAGTTACTGCAACATAATTTAACAGTATTTTTAACAGCCTCTATTTTGTCCCATACCTGTGTCCATTTGTATGTTTAGTACACACAATAAAAGTTATATTTTATTTGAGCAATGAAAACATTAATTTTTTTTATGAATTCGGCAATCTCCGATTGAAAACCCTCCCACTTATTTGGCGCCAAATTTGTCATGTGATCAGAATGGTCATTCTGTCTTTTGTTTCCACTAACTATCGTCTAATATTTTGTCCTCAATTGCAGATTTAATTGGTTGTAACTGATGATTTTTACTTTCTGTTATTTCTGTCATTCTGTTTATTCGATCAACAGTTCTTTATAAAATATTGTAAACTTTTGTTCTTCTTTTTTTTTTGGGGGTGGGGGGGGAGAGATATCACTGCTTATAAAAACAACGGAAGTGGTAGTGTTTATCATTAAAATCATTTATTTTGGGTGCCAAATAATATATACACACCATCTTTACAAAAACACAGCGATCGATTCATTCGACGAAGATGGAAATAACAAAAAATGTATCCGACATTAGGGGATCACTTTTCGTATTTCTTGAAATCTTTATTAAAATAATAATATTAAAACTTTGATTGGCAAAATAAGAAGTATGTCTTTCTACAAAGTCTACCAACACAACAATATGGTAACCAAGCTAACCCCCTTTTTTTTTTTTTGCTTTTCATTTTTTTTTTTTTTTTGAAGGGCGTGGTGCCACGCAGCTACCCTCCTTTAATTTTCACCCAGCGAGAACACTTGAGTTTGTACATGCAACTCCTTTAAAGCCATATTTTATAACCTTTTTCTCTGTAATAATTAACACAAGTTTAGTACTGACTTGACACAGATCTATGTCACTCACTGGCTTTGAGCATTTCGACCTTGCTGATATCCATGTCACTGCTTGTCAGTGGCCATACATGTGATGTCAGATGCTGTTCTAATGTGAACTGGAAGTTACTTGGGTTTTTAAAAATTTAACTGTTTAATTCAAGATGCCATGCTTGCTCATACTGAATATGGGTGGAGAAGGGAGAATTAAAAAAAAAAAAGAGAAAAAAATCTAATGTTATGGAAAGTGTAAAAGTAAAGGATTCTAATGTTATGGTAAGTGTAAAAGTTATAGTTAATTTATTCTAAAAATAGATGTTTTAAAAATTACCACTATTATGCACAGATTGCATTTCCTACTAACCTCATGGAAACAGTTGTTCCCGGTACCTTGTTGGTAGCATGTAGATAAAATCATGGATCTAAAATTTTATTTCTTATATTACCATGATTATTATATTGAGTATGACTATTTAACGAATATAATATACATAACAAAACAGTTTTCGATGGGTTCCCTTGATCACAAGGCATGGAATGAAAAGTGTTTCCCCATGAAATTTGAAATCCTATGGCCTGGACCTGGTATAATAATCAAAATTAATTTCTTTAACACTGATTATATCAAATGTTTTGAATAATTAGGTAGAATTGCTTGTCAAATCAAACACCACCACCCATGCATGTAGTCATGCATCTTAAAACAAGATTATCTTTTGCTAAATACATACCTGTCACAAAAATGTCCACAATATGATGGGGGGGGGGGGGGGGGGGGGGGGTGGCAGTGTTCAAGATTAACAGTATCCTGGGAGATACCAGAATTTAATTTTGGATACCAGACTTCAAGAACCCAGTATTCCTCCGGGATACCATATAAAGTTCTTGGGTTTTTTAATCCTGCATTTTTATTTTTTACTGAAATAATGAAAGTTGTCATTTACTGGTGAAGTTAAGTAACAGTATTTTTAAGCTCATACCCAGTCTAATGCTATGCCGTAACAATATCTCCCCCAACTTGTACCCGGTCTAATGCTACAGTGGAGCAATAGTGGTGCAGCAAAAGACTGGGAACCGCTAAGCCGCTATTGTTTTTGTTGGATGTTTCCTCCCTTCAAATTTTATTTGAGATATTGATTCCATATCTTCAGAAAATTGATACAGGTATGTTTATCATTAGTAATGTCAGAAACACTTATAGATTACTGCTAAATATTAATTTATGTCAGTATTATGCAAAAATAGATGCAGCAAATCTTTTTGCAAATTCCGTTTGATTACGAATTTGACGAATTCCACGATTTCTATTGCAGTGTAGCAATATAGACTGGGAACGAGAACGGTGTCGTCCAAGTTTGTTGTGATGTTATTTATGAATTTCGTTTAAGTGGGATACTAAATTCTCAGGTGGGATACCAGATTTTGAATTGTTAGTATCCAACTGGGATACTGCCCAAAATGTTTAATCTCGAACACTGCGGGGCCTCCAGAATGAAAATGGGTTAGGATTATGAAAATCATACAGTAATGATAATTAAGAGTAATTAATTTTGTTAAAAGGTTAACTTAAAAAATTAAATCTTCAAACAAATTGAAGTGAACTGAGGGTAAACAAGTAACACAAAATATATATATTTCTTACACACCCATTGGTAAGAACATCATTTGTTATTTTTGGTTACACATGGTTGTTAACACATGTACGTGTGTTAACAATTTCAAGACATACAACTGGCAGCTCTGAGAGGTCATGACCCAGTAACCAAAGCGATCGAAAGTGGAGTGACGTCACTTTACATTCTGACTCCGGTGGAAATGAAATGGGGTGACGTCACTTTACACTCCATACGCCATGACCCAGTTAGGCTACGTTCTGTAACAACATAATTTAGTTCATTATATTGTTTACATTTTCATTTTTTCGAGGTATGTAAGAAATAGAATACTACATTCGTGTCCGTTTGATACCATTTATCTTACAACTCATTGTTTAAAAACATATCCAACTCGCTTTCGCTAGTTGGATACGTTTTTAAACAACTCGTTGTAAGATAAATGGTATCAAATGGAAACTCATGTATTATTCTCTATATATATATTTTAAACAAGTTGTAATTATTAAATGAATATAGCACACATCAAAAAGTTAAAAAAATTGCTACCAATTAAGGAATGAAAGATCAGAACACCAAAATTATGTTCTAGCATCCCCTACCCCAAGTGTATTTACAGAATATAATATATATATATATATACAGGGTTAGATCTTCACCATTTTTTCAGGGTGTTAACAGGACTACCTGGCTTTCATTTCAGATAGTCCATTTAAGTTTCAGGTGGTCCATATTTTGTAATAATTTGAAGTTAAAATAACGCTACGGTTTGCTATTTTGATAATTTAGGACTGGGTAAATCATTATGCATGTTCTGTACATACTATTAATAATTATAATATATCAATTCATACTAAAACACATCGAATCAATATTCAGTCTGGAACTGACACTGGTAGTATATCAAATTATGTTGCTTGACCTGTTAAATATGAACTAAAATTGTGAGTATGCCTACTACATTGCTCAGGGCTTTGGTATTATTAGGGACGTTTCTTCTCCCCGATCAGGACACCTAGATCTGAGCCTGTATATATATTTGATATAAAATCTTTACAAGCCCCACAGCCCCTGCACATTACTTACTGTTATGTCATGCGAAACTAAAACATTCAACTACCTACTCCAGTTGGGTTATGAATATTGCAACACAGTGAATAACAGACAAAATAATTAAAAATATTTCTTTACAATATAGCTTATATTGCCTTAATAAAATATTTCTTAGCTATTATTGTAACAAAATATTAGAAACTTTGTGTTTTAACTCAAACGATCTGTTATTCATTGTGATCTGTTATTGATACTGACAGTACTATGGCTGAAATAGAGTAATTATGTGTAGACCTATTATAATTGGTTTTAACTAGAACGATCCGTTATTCATTGTGATCTGTTATTGATAAACTGACAGTACTATGGCTGAAATATAGTGTAATTATGTGTCGACGTATTATATTTGGTTCAATCAAAACATGCATTTAATGTTAGATAACTCAGGGCTGACCATATCCTAAAATTTTCTATTGCCTGCCGGGCAAGTAACTCTCAAATTTCATTTGCCCACAAAAAAATTACCTAGTTCCAAGAAGTAAGCAGTTTAAATCAAAATTAAATTGTATGTTTCTAACAATTTCACAACACGCAAAGCACTTGTAAGCCCTGTATTACTAAATATGTTTGGGGGGTGGGGGTCTGTTTTTTTTTTTTTTTTTTTTTTTTAAAGAGGGAAGGGTTCATGGCGGAGGAATTTTTCAGGATGAAATTTACTTGTGGATGCAGGACATTGCATTTTTGGACATTTAATTTTCACAATTTTCAGCTGGAGTATACCATCGGTTTGCCTTAGGAAATCCGGCGTTTAGAGGTCTCGACGTGAGTCCGACAAACAGACTCAGTCGGAGACGGCTTTGATCCCGTTTCCAATTTTCCAGCACGCGTGCCTACTCAGTGTTCTTTAACATTTAGTCAATTAAATGTTAATTGCATGTATATTTAATAAATCAATTTAATTGTGAAACAAATATGAAAACTTGCAGATGGACAACCTAATTTTGTAATACGAAACGCTACATTAGTGAAAAAACGACCGTGCGGTGGGAATTCCCTGACCTCATTTTACGTCACACGTGTGTTTCGCGAGCTCACTTAGATAAAGCGAAAACTAATTTTACAAAGAGTGTACTTATCCATTTTAGTAACGTGCTGGATCATAATGTTCTAAACAGCTTTTTCTCGATTCTTCAACGTTTTCAGCAAGTTACTTCACGGACACCGACATAAAATACTATGATTTACGAATAAATGCCTGGGTGCTTATTCAAAGACGTGGGCCTACTTCCGGTCAAATACAGTATTCGATATAATAATCAGGGGCCTCACACACACACATGCAGGAATGCATGCTTGCTGCAGACTACTGAATTACAACAATTGCAAGTGTACAAAAGGGATACACAGGCACTTTGTGTTTGGAAATGTTGGCCAGCCCTGATATAATAAATTGAACATAATAAATATTGTTAAATGATGTAATCTGAGATGAAAAGTTGATTGAAACATGCAAGCAGTTTTGCGTAAAAATGGGGGAAATTGTGAGGGAAAATGACATCCTTGTAACTCTGTGAAAATTAATATGCATGTATCGGCAGGCATTTCCATAACGGCATTTCTATCATAACACACCTCTGCACTCTAAATTTTAACTTCGGTGAGCAAGTTCGCCGTTTTACGAAAACGTGCGACAATTGCCGATCGATGCTTAATATTATTTTGCTGAGAATGGTCAACTTCGGCAGTTCCTTTCATTCCGATGTGTGACGTTGGTAAATTAAACTACCATTCTATGAAAATGTTCGAGGTATCCCGTTATTTTCCAAATTCAAGATGATTGTATTTTGGCAGAAAACTGCATCGACTACAAAATGTGTAACTCGCGCATGCTCAGTTTAGTCAGGATGCGGTAACATTTAAAAACAAAATCACATCGCGTACTGTAAATGAATGTGATATGATGGGGAACCAGTTAAGTTAATTGCGATACAATTGTTTTCTGAACAAGCCTCTGTTTCTGCTGTTTGAAATAGGTTAGCATAGTTCCACAAAACGTTTAATTTGTGCCAAATAGATTTTAAAATTCCAGGTGGTCCGACGGACTACGTGTTTGCAGGTTCAGGTAGTCCTGTTAATTTTCAGGTAGTCTCAGACTACCGGACTACCGTTAAGATCGAACCCTGATATATATATATATATATATCCTTATTAACCTGTAGCCTGCTGCAGACATGTATACATGTTCTAGGTCTAGTATTATGATGTCACATGGAACCGTTGTCATAGCGTTGCTATGGTTTGACTGTTTTATTTGTTTTTACATATAAAAACGTTAATGGACAATAGGTGCATAAAATCATCATAAAATTTAAAAATTAAGATGCGTTTGTTTTTAATCTATGATGTTGCAGTTTTTATTCCTCAGTGTAGGCCTACCCACATGCTACAATGAACTGTATTATACATTGCTATATCACCAGAATTACAAGAACAGTGTAGTTTCACTTCGAAATATTACTAAAATGTAGTTATATGGACACGTTTTACTATAACGACCTGACGACGTCTAGTACCCAAAAGGACATTTCCGCCAGCTGATCACGTGATGTTATTGTTGACCTCGTTTTCCCTTTCCCAATCGATTTAAAAAAAGAAGATTAATTGATGTTATATTAGATGTTATAAAGCAGTTGATATTTATTACAAAAATGGATCATTTGACAGCACAAGTACCATTTCCTTTTATCACGAAAGACGTCAGTAGCGCCAGTGTATCAACGAATATCAGTGTTAATTGTTGTGTTGTTTTGTTTTTCTTTTGGGTTTGTGTTTTGTTTTTTTTCCTTCCTTTAAATTTTGTTTTTGTTTTTGTTTGGATGTACATACATGTATTATTAAATCATTAAGTTATTATTGTCGTACTTCATAAAAAAATGACTAAACTCTATGGTACGGTAATGCAGTGTAATTTTGCATGCGATTTACAGGCCTATATCGCTATTTACAAAGATGAATTGCCTAAACAAAAATAAATAATAATAATTGTTTTGGTTGCACTAATTATGGTGAACTGCATTTACTCTAGATAGTGTTTGTCTCCCCAACTCCCATCAAATCACTCTTCATTTTAAAACGAAAACTACCGGGTAGGTT